>NW_027524176.1:88545-144929 GCF_052094955.1 Ictidomys tridecemlineatus | reverse complement strand
TAACACCATCGACCTTCAGGGTGGGAATGAACATTACAACATGACTACAGACTGCTGTTACTGACTGAAGTTGGAGACTTACAGAAAGAAAATGATAGGTTCAAGCATTATATTCCTCCTTCAAGTCAGGTTCAGATCATTAGAAATATTTTCTCTCTTGAAATTGATAAAGGTTAATATCAGAATGAAACATCCAATCTTCAAATTGCAGAAGTACCAAGAAAATTATAAATCCACAATTTCTACACGTCTCTCTTATGTCAATTAAGACAATAATGGGGGAATGATTGAGACTCTCTTAATTAGAATGGCAAAATACCAGTGGAATTAGACAAATCTCAGAGCCTTGAACCCTGAAATCTCCATTAACACTCTTTGCTGTCAGAAGCAGCCCCTCCTCCCCTGAGGAGATTATCTTTCCCTAAATTGAAGACCCTATGGTGACTCTACCTGGGTAGTTGTCTTTTTTTTATTTAAGAGAGAGTGAGAGAGGAGAGGAGAGGAGAGAAGTGGAAAGAGAGAAAGACAGAGAGAGAAAGAGAGAGAGAGAGAGAGAGAGAGAAAGAGAGAGAGAGAGAGAGTTTTTAATATTCATTTTCTAGTTCTCGGTGGACACAACATCTTTGTTGGTATGTGCTGCTAAGGATCAAACCTGGGCCTTACGCATGCCAGGCAAGCACACTACTGCTTGAGCCACATCCCCAGCCCAATTGTCTTTAAGATGCGCATCCATCATCCCACATTGTCACCAGACTCTTAATTGGGGTCTGATCCTAGAATGCCTCAGGTAAGAGTATAAAATATAGCCCAGGAGAGTATAAGGGTCACACCAAAATAAAAGGTAAATATTTTAATGTATTTTGTTAATAGGAGCCTTAAGAATATATAAGAGAATTTGTTTGAGTCTTCTAGACCAAAGAAGTCAGGACATATTGCTGGATCATCTTGAATGCAATCACAGGGACGTAATCACCAGAAATGTTAGGGCCAAGGATTTTCCTGAGCCACGGGGAGTGGCTATTAGACTCTCTTTGGTTGATGGACTGAAATCTGGACTCAGTGTTTGCTTAAGTTTAATGACCAATATGATCCTGGAATAATGGAGAAGATGGTGATCAGAAATAAATAAGGTGTTGGATGGCGTGTTATGTGACCCCTTCCCTGGCCTCACAGCTCGATCTGGAGGAAGGCCTGGAACACCAGCCTTCGCCAAGGCCTCGTGGACATGCATTCAGAAGGCAGCACCAGATCCTTGTGAAACCCGCAGCCGCTGTCCTCGGCAGCCTGGGAAGACATTAACAGATGGCATCGTTGAAACGGGCTCCCTTATTTCAGTGTGAATTGGGGACCCTGAAGTAGAAGAGGCCATGTGGTGGAGCAGTGATCAGAACATGTGAATCTGTAGAGATTTTTGACAGTGGTAAATGATCGTGGTACTTATAGATGGGAAAAAATGGGCACCCTCCTAGAATAGTGCCTGTCCCATGTAATGTTAAACTCTTCTTTTCACACTTCATTGGTGTATTGTAGTGGTCCATAATGGTGGGATTTGCTGACACAGATTTGAACATGCACACAAAATAACCGTGAACATTGGCCAATATCATTCCAATATTTCCCTTTTCCTCACCTCCTCCCCTTGGTCCTTGACTCTACTGATCTTCCTTCAACTTTCATGATGAGACTCCCTTCCCAACATTCCTTCCTTTTCCCCCTCTAGCTTTAACAGAGGAAAAACATACGGCCCTTAACTTTCTGAGTTGCTTATTTCCCTTAATGTTCTGAAGATCCATCCATCTTCCAGCATGACATAATTTCGTTCTTCTTTATGGCAGAATGAAATTCCAGTGTGCATATATCACATGTTCTTTATCCATTCGTCCACTGATGTCACCTCGGCTGGTTCATGGGCATGTATGTGTCATTATAGTATGATGATCTCGATCTGCTGTGATAAATACCAAGCAGAGGTAGAGCTGGGTCACAGGGTGGTCCATGGGTACTCCTGAGGAGCCTCCATCCCGATTTCCGTGGTGGTTGTGCTGATTTACATACCCACCAACAGGGTGAGAGTGCTCCTTTCTCTCCAAATCTATCCTTGTCACACTCATTTCTGTTTGTATTCTTGGTGGTTGCCTTTGTCACTGAAGTAAGATGAAATCTCAGGGTAGTCTTGACTTGCAAGTATTTTTATATATTTGTTGGCCACTCACATATTTTCTTCTAAGACGTGTCTGTTTAGTTAATTTAGTTTCCCATTTGGTAATTGAGTTATTTGATAATTAGGTTATTTAATAATTGTGGGTTTGATGTTAAGTTTTTTGAGTTCTTTATTAATATTCTGAATATTCATCCTCTTTTAGAAGAGCACCTCATAAAGATTTTCTCCCTTTCCATATGTTCTCTCTTCATATTCTAATTTTCTCCTGTGCTGTGCAGAACCTTCTTAATTTGATGCCATCCTATTAGCTACCTTTTGGTATTATCTCCTGAGCTTTGGCATCCTATTGAGAAAGTCATTGCCTCTGCCTGTAGGTTGGAGTATTGACTTTGTTTTTACCTAGAAACTTCATAATTTCTGGTCTAGTGCCTGGATCTTTAATGTATTTTGAGTTGATTTTTTGCAGAGTAAGCGATAGTTCAGGTCTCATTCTTCTGCATTTGGATAGGGGTGTAGAAGGACTGTTTCAGAGAGTAGATGTTAAAGACTGGGGTGCAGAAGAACTGTTGCAGAGAGAAGAAGTTGGAGACTTAGGTGCAGAAGGACTGTTACAGAAAGCAGAGTTTGGAGACTGGGGTGCACAAGGATCGTTGCAGAGAGCAGAGTTTTCAGACTGAGGTGCATCAGGACTGTTGCAGAGAGCAGATGTTGGAGACTGGGGTTCAGAATGACTGTTGCAAAGAGCAGAGGTTGGAGACTGGGGTGAAAAAGGATCATTGCAGAGAGCAGAGTTTGGAGACTTTTGTGCAGAAGGCCTGTTACGGAGAGCAGAGTTTGGAGACTTTGTTGCAGAAGGATCTTACAGAAAGCAGAGTTTGGAGACTGAGGTGCAGAAGGATCTTACAGAAAGCAGAGTTTGGAGACTGAGGTGCAGAAGGAATGTAAAAGAGAGCAGAGTTTGGAGACTGTGGTGAAAAATGACTGACACAGAAAGCAGAGGTTGGAGACTAGGTTGCAGAAGGACCATTACAGAGTGCAGAAGTTGAAAACTGGGGTACAGAAAGACTGTTACAGAGAACAGAGATTGGAAATTGGGGAGCAGAAGGACTGTTTCAGGGAACAGAGTGTGGAGACTGGGTTTCAGCAGGACTGTTGATGAAAGCAGAGATTGGAGACTGGGTTGGAGAAGAAATGTTACAGAGAGCAGAGTTTGGAAACTGAAGTGCAGAAGTACCTTACAAAGAACAAAGGTTGGAGACTGGGGTGCAGAAGGAGTGTTAAGAAGAGGAGACGTTGGAGACTGGGGTGAAGAAGGATCATTGCAGAGAGCAGAGGTTGGAGACTGGGGTGCATAAGGACGGTTGCAGAGAGCAGAGGTTGGATTCTGAGGTGCACAAAAACTGTTACGGGGAGCAGAGTTTGAAGAGTGAGGTGCAGAAAAATCGTTGAAGACAGCAGAAGTTGGAGACAGAGTTACAGAAAAATCGTTGCAGAGAGCAGAGGTGGAGACTGGGCTGCAGAAGGATCATTACAGAGAGCAGAGGTGGGAGACTGGGGTGCAGAAGAACTGTTACAGAGAAAACAGGTTAAAGACTGGGGTGCAGAAGGAATGTTGCAGAAAGCAGAGGTTGGAGACTGGGGTGCAGAAGGACTGTTGGAGAGAGCAGAATTTGGAGACTGAGATGCAGAAGGACTGTTACATAGACAAGACGTTGGAGATTGGCGTGAAGAATTATTATACAGAGAGCTGAGGTGAAAGCTTGGGGTGCAGAAGGACCATTAAAGAGAACATAGGTTGGAGACTGGCATGCAGAAGGAGTGTTTCAGAGAGCAGAGTTTGGAGACTGGGGTGATGAATGCCTGCTACAGAGAGCAGAGTTTGGAGACTGGGAGGCAGAAGGACTGTTATAGAGAGCAGAGTTTTGAGGCTGGGTTGCAGAAGGATCTTACAGAGAGCAGATGTTGGTGACTGAGGTGCAGGAAGACTGTTACAGAGAGCAGTGGTTGGAGACTGGAATGCAGAAGGATCGTGCAGAGAATAGAGGTTTCAGCCTGTGGTGCAGAAGGACTGTTACAGAGAGCAGAAGATGGAGACTGAGGTGCAGAAGGACGGTTCCAGAGAGCAGAGTTTGGTGACTAAGGTGCAGAAGGACTGTTACAGAAACAAAGGTTGGAAATAGGGGTGCACAGTGATCGTTACAGAGAGCAGAGGTTGGAGACTGCGGTATACAAAGACTGTAACAAAGAGCAGAGGTTGGAGAATATGGTGCAGAAGGAATGTTGCAGAGAGCAGAGGTTGGAGACTTGGGTGCAGAAGATGTGTTGCAGAGAGCAGAATTTGGAGACTGAGGTGCAGAAGGACTATTACAGAGAGCAGAGTTTGGAGACTTGGGTGCAGAAGGACTGTTGCAGATAGCAGAGGTTGGAAACTGGGGTGAAGAAGGACTGTTTCAGGGAGCAGGTGTTGGAGACATGGGTGCAGAAGGACTTTTGGAGAGAGTAGAATTTGGAGACTTAGGTGCAGAAGACTGTTGCAGATAGCAGAGGTTGGAGACTAGGGTGCAGAAGGACTGATACAGAAAGCAGAGTTTGGAGACATGGGTGCAGAAGGACCGTTACAAAGAGCAGAGTTTGGAGACTGCAGTACAGAAGGACTGTTACAGAGAGCAGAGGTAAAAAACTGGGGTGAAGAAGGATTGTTCCTGAGAGCAGAGGTTGCGGAGTGAGGTGCATACGAACTGTTACAGAGAGCAGAGTTTGGAGACTGTGGTGCAGAAGCACTGATACAGAAAGCAGAGTTTGGAGACTGGGGTGAAGAAGGACCCTTACAGATAACAGTGGTTCAAGACTGCGGTACAGAAGAACTGCTGTTGAGAATAAGGTTGGAGACTGGGGTGCAGAGGGACCATTGCAGAGAGCAGAGGTTGGAGACTGAGGTGCAGAAAGAATGTTACAGAGAGCAGAATTTGGAAACTGGGGTACAGAAGGATCTTCCAGAGAACAGAGGTTGGAGATTGGGTTGTAGAGAGACTGTTGCAGAGCAGCCGTTGGAGACTGGGGTGCAGAAGGATCGTTGCAGAGAGCAGATTATGGAGACTGGGGTATAAAAGGACTGTTCCAGAGAGCAAAGTTTGGAGACTGGGGTGTAGAAAGACTTTTTGAGAAATCAGTTGTTGAAGACTGAGTTGCAGAAGGACTGTTTTAGAGAGCAGAGTTTGGAAACAGGGGTGCAGAAGGACTGATACATAGAGCAGAGATTGGAGACTGAGGTTCAGAATGAATGTTACGGAGAGCAGAGATTGGAGACTTGTGTGCAGAAAAATCTTACACAGAGCAGAGATTTGAGACTGGGGTGCAGAAGGACTGTTGCAGAGAGAAGTGGTTGGAGACTCGGGTGCACAAGCATCATTACAGAGAGTAGCTGTTGGAGACTGGGGTGAAAAATGCCTCTTACATAGAGCAGCCGTTGGATACTGGGGTGCAGAAGGCCTGTTACAGAGAGCAGAGATTGGAGACTGGGGGGCAGAAGGAGTGTTTAAGTGAGCAGAGTTTGCAGACTGTGTTTAAAAGGGTCTTACAGAAAGCAAAGGTTGGAGACTGATGTACAGAAGGACTGTTACAGAGAGCAGAATTTGGAGACTGGGGTGAAGAAGGATTGTTGCAGAGAGCAGAGTTTTCAGACTGAGGTATAGAAGGTCTGTTGCAGAGAGCAGATGTTGGAGACTGGGTGCACATGGACTGTTGCAGCTAGCATAGGTTGGAGACAGGGTGCAGATGGTTTGTTACAGAGAGCGGAGGTTGGAGACTGGGGTCCAGAAGGACAGATACAGAGAGCAGAGTTTGGAGACTTGGGTGAAGAAAGCCTGTTAAAGAGAGCAGAGCTTTGAGACTGGGGTGCACGAGGACTGTTACAGAGAGCAGGGTTTAAAGACTGGGTTGCAGAAGGATCTTACAGAGAGCAGAGTTTGGAGACTGAGGTGCAGAAGCACTGTTACAAAGAGCAGAGTTTGGAGACTGAGTTGCAGAAGGAACGTAGCAGAGAGCATAGCTTGAAGACTGGGGTGCAAAAGGACTGTTGCAGAGATCAGAGGTTTTAGACTGGGGTGTAGAAGGACTGTTGCTGTTAGGAGAGGTAGAAGATTGGAATCAAGAAGGACCCTTAGAGAGAGCAGTGGTTGGAGACTGCAGTACAGAAGGACTGTTATAGAGAACAGAGGTTGGAGACTGGGATGGAAAAGAACTGTTGCAGAGAGTAGATGTTGGAGAATATGGTGCAGAAGGACTGATGCAGAGAACAGAGGTTAGAGACTGGGGTGCAAAAGGACCGTTGAAGAGAGCAGAGGTTGGAGACTGGGGTGCAGAAGAATCTTACAGTGAGCAGAGGTTGGAGTCTGAGATGCAGGAGTACTGTGATAGAGAGCAGACATTTAAGACTGGGGTGCAGAAGGATTGTTGCAGAGAGCAGAGGTTGAAGACTGGGTTGCCGAAAGACTGTTGCATAGAGCAGAGGTTGGAGACTGTGGTTCAGAAGGACTGATACAGAAAGCAGAGTTTGGAGACTGGGGTGCAGAAGGACCATTACAGAGAAGAGAGGTTGAAGACTGCGGTACAGAAGGACTGTTACAGAGAGTTGATTTTGGAAACTGAGATGTAGAAGGACGATTGAAGAGAGTAGAGTTTGGAGACTGTGGTGCAGAAAGACTGTTGCGGAGAACACAGGTTGGAGACTGGGGTGCAGAAGGATCGTGGCAGAGAGCAGAGATTTCAGACTGAGGTGCAGAAAGACTAATGTAGAGAGCAGATGTTGGAGACTGAGGTTCATAATGACTGTGGCAGAGAGCAGAGGTTGGAGACTTGTGTGCATATGTACGGTTCCAGAGAGTAGATGTTGGAGACTAAGGTGCAGCAAGCCTTTTACCTAGAGCAGAGTTTGGAGAAGTGGTGCAGAAGGACTGTTACTGAGAGCAGAGTTTGGAGATTGGTTTTCAAAAGGATCTTACAGAGAGTAGAGTTTGGAGACTGAGATGCAGAATAACTGTTACAGAGAGTTGAGTTTGAAGACTGACCTGCAGAAGGACAATTGCAGAGAGCAGAGGTTGAAGACTAATGTGCAGAAGGACTTTTAAAGAGAGAAGAGGTCGGAGACTGATGTGCAGAAGGACTGATACAGAATGCAGAGTTTTGAGACTGGGTTGCAGAAGTACCATTACAGAGAGCAGAGGTTGGCGACTGAGGTGCCGATAGAACGTTGAAGATAGCATAGGTTGGAGACTGGGGTGCAGAATGATCTTACAGAGAGCAGAGGTTTGAGACTGGGATGCAGAAGGACTGTTGTAGAGAGAAGACGTTGGAGACTGGGGTGCAGAAGGATTGTTGCAGAGAGCAGTGGTTTGAGACTGGGTTGCAAAAGGACTGTTGCAGAGAGCAAGGATAGAGACTGAGGTTCAGAAGGACTGTTACAGAGAGCAGAGGTTGTAGACTGGGGTGCAGGACTGATACAGAAAGCAGAGGTTGAAGACTGGGGTGCAGAAGGACCGTTACAGAGAGCACAGATTGGAGACTGGGGTACAAAAGGATTTATACAGAGAGCAGAGATTGGAGACTGGGGAGCAGAAGGACTGTTGCAAGAACAGAGGTTTAAGACAGGGTTGCAGAAGGACTATTGCAGAGAGCAGAGGTTGGAGACTGAGGTGCAGAAGTATTGTAACAGATAGCAGAGTTTGGAGACTGCGGTGCATAAGAACTGTTACAGAGAGTAGAGTTTGGAGACTGGGGTACAGAAGAATATTACAGCGAGCAGATGTTGGAGACTGGGGTTAAGAAGGACTGCTGCAGAGAGCAGAATTTGGAGACTGGGGTGTAGAAGGATTGTTACAGAGAGCAGAGGTTGGATACTGGGGTGCAGAAGGACTTGTGCATAGAGCAGAAGTTGGAGATGTGGGTGCAGAAGGAACTGTTGCAGAGAGCAGATGTTGGAGACTGAGATGCAGAAGGACTGTTATAGAGAGCAGCAGACTGAGACAGAAGTGCAGAAGAAATGATTCAAGAAGCAGTGGTTGAATACTGGGGTACAGAAGGACCATTAGAGAGAGCAGATGTTGGAGTCTTTAGTACAGAAGACTCTTACAAAGAGCAGAGGTTTGACACTGGGGTGCAGAAGAACTGTTGCAGAGAGTAGATGATGGAGACTGGGGTCCAGAAAAACTGTAGCAGAGAGCAGACGTTAGAGACTAAGCTGCATAAGGACAATTACAGAGAGCAGAGGTTGGAGACTGGAGTGCAGAAGGACTGATACAGAAAGCAGAGTTTGGAGATTCGGGTGCAGAAGTATCCTTACAGAGAGCAGAGTTTCGAGAATGCACTACACAAGGTCTCTTACAGAGAGCAGAGTTTGGAAACTGGGGTGGAGAATGACTGTTGTAGATAGCAGATGTTGGAGACTGGGATGCAGAAGGAATGTTGCAGAGAGCAGAGGATGGAGACTGGGGTGCACAAGGACTGTTGCAGAGAGAAGAGGTTGCAGACTGAGTTGCAGAAGGACTGTTACAGACGGAAGAATTTGGAGACTGTGGTGCACAACGACTAATACAGAAAGCAGAGGTTACGTACTGGGGTGCATAAGAATCCTTACAGAGAATAGAGGTTGGAGACTGTGGTACCGAGAGAAGAGGTTGGAGACTGGGGTGCAGATGGATTATTGCTGAGAGCAGAGTTTTTAGACTGAGGTACAGAAGAATTGTTGCAGAGAGCAGATGTTGGAGACTGGGGTTCACAAGGACTGTTGCAGCGAGCAGAAGTTTGTGCCTGGGGTGCCAAAGGATCTTTGCAGAGAGAAGAGTTTGGACACTGAGGTGCAGAAGGATCATTGCGGAGAGCAGAGTTTCGAGACTGGGGTGCAGAAGGATCATTACAGAGAGCAGAATTTGGAGACTGGGGTGCAGAAGAAATGTTGCAGTGAGTAAAGGTTGGAGACTTTGGTGCAGAGGGACTGTTGCAGAAAGCAGAGTTTTGAGACTGGGGTGCAGAAGGACTTATAGAGAAAGCAGATGTTGGAGACTGGGGTACAGAAGGACCTTTACAGAGAACAAAGTTTGGAGAATCCGGTACAGAAAGATTGTTACAGAGATCATAGGTTAAAAACTGGGGTGCAGAAGACTGTTGCAGAAAACAGAGGTTAGAGACTGGGGTGCAGAAAAACCGTTGCAGAGAGCAGAGGTTGGAGACTGAGGTGCAGTATTATTGTTACAGAAAGCAGAGTTTGGAGACTGGGTTGCAGAAGAACTGATATAGTGAGCAAAGGTTGGAGACTGGTGTGCAGAAGGATCTTGCAGAGAGCAGAGGTTGGAGACTGGGGTGAAGAAGGACTGCTGCAGAGAGCAGAATTTGGAGACTGGGATGCAGAAGGATTGTTACAGAGAGTAGAGTTTGGATACTGGGATGCAGAAAGACTTGTGCATAGAGCAGAAGTTGGAAATTTGGTTGCAGAAGGAACTGTTGCAGAGAGCAGAGGTTGGAGACTGAGGTGCAGAAGGACTGTTATAGAGAGCAGAGGATTGAGACAGGGGTGCAGAAGAAATGATTCAAAAAGCAGAGGTTGAAGATTCGGGTACAGGAGGACCATTAGAGAGAGCAGAGTTTGGAGTCTTTAGTTAAGAAGGACTCTTACAAAGAGCTGAAGTTGGAGACTGGGGTGCAGAAGGACTGTTGCAGAGAGTAGATGATGGAGACTGGGGTCCAGAAAAACTGTAGCAGAGAGCAGACGTTAGAGACTAAGGTGCAGAAGTACAGTTACACAGAACACAGTTTGGGGACTGGGGTGCAAAATTACTGATACAGAAAGCAGAGTTCGGAGATTCGGGTGCAGAAGTATCCCTACAGAGAGCAGAGTTTCGAGAATGCAGTACAGGACTCTTAGAGAGCAGAGTTTGGAGATTGCGGTGGAGAAGGAATGTTGCAGAGAGCAGAGGATGGAGACTGGGGTGCGCAAGGACTGTTGCAGAGAGCAAAGGTTGCAGACTGAGTTGCAGAAGGACTCTTACAGACGGCAGAGTTTGGAGACTGTGGTGCACAATGACTGATACAGAAAGCAGAGGTTGGGTACTTGGGTGCATAAGGACCCTTACAAGGAATAGATGTTGGAGACTGCGGTACACAAGGACTGGTACCGAGAGAAGAGGTCGGAGACAGGGGTGCAGAAGAACTGATGTAGAGAACAGAGGTTGGAGACTGGGGTGCAGATGGATCATTGGGTCGAGCAGTGTATGGAGACTGGGGTATAGAAGGACTGCTGCAGAGAGCAGAGGTTGGAGACTGGAGTGTAGAAGGACTGTTGCAGAGAGCAGACGTTGGAGACTGGGGTGCAGACGGATCGTTTGGGCAAGCAGAGTATGGAGACTGGGGTGTAGAAGGACTCTTACAGAGAGCAGAGGTTAGAGACTGGGTTGTTGAAAGACTGTTTCAGAGAGCAGATGTTGGAGGCTTTGCCGCAGAAGGACTGTTGCATAGAGCAGAGATTGGAGACTGAGGTACAGAAGAACTGTTACAGATAGTAGAAGTTGGAGACTGGGGTGCAGATGGATTATTGCAGAGTGCAGAGTATTCAGACTGAGGTACAGAAGAACTGTTGCAGAGAGCAGATGTTGGAGACTGGGGTTCACAAGGACTGTTGCAGCGAGCAGAGGTTTGATACTGGGGTGCCAAAGGATCTTTGCAGAGAGAATGGTTGGACATTGAGATGCAGATGGATCATTGCAGAGAGCAAAGTTTGGAGACTGGGGTGCAGAAGGATCATTAAAGAGAGCAGAGTTTGGAGACTGGGGTGCAGAAAGAATGTTGCAGTGAGCAGAGATTGGAGACTTGGGTGTAGAAGGACTGTTGCAAAAAGCAGAATTTGGAGACTGGGGTGCAGAAGGACTGTTGCAGAGAGCAGAGGTTAAAGACTGGTGTGCAGAAAGACAGTTACAGATAGCAGACGTTGGATACTGGGGTGCAGATGGACTGATAGAGAGAGCAGAGGTTGGACACTGGAGTGCAGAAGGCCTGTTACAGAGAGCACAATTTGGAGACTGGGGTGATGAAGGACTCTTACAGAGAGCAGAGTTTGGAGACTGGGTTGCAGAAGGATCTTACAGAGAGCAGAAACTGGAGACTGAGGTGCAGAAGCACTGTTACATAGAATAGAGGTTGGAGACTGAGGTGCAGAAAGACCGTTGCAGAGAGCAGAGGTTGGAGACTGAGGTGAAGAAGGATTGTTACAGAGAGCAGAGGTTAAAGTCAGGGGTGCAGAAAGACTGATGCAGAGAGCAGAGGTTTTAGACTGGGATGTACAAGGACTGTTGCAGATAGTAGAGGTTGGAGATTGGGGTCCAGAAGGACTGTACCAGAGAGCAGAGGTTTGAGACTAAGGTGCAGAAGGACAGTTACACAGAGCAGAGATTAGAGACTGGATTGCAGAAAGACTGACACAGAAAGCAGAGGCTGGAGACTCTGGTGCAGAAGTACTCTTACAGAGTTTGCAGACTGAGTTGCAGAAGGACGGTTACAGAGGGCAGAGTTTGGAGACTGTGGTTCAAAACGACTGATACAGAAAGCAGAGGTTGGATACTGGGGTGAATAAGGACCCTTACAGAGAACAGAGGTTAGAGACTGTGGTACAGAAAGACTGTTACAGAGAGCAGAGGCTGGAGTCTGGTTTGCAGAAGAACCGATGTAGAGAACAGAGTTTGGAGACTGGGGTGCAGAAGGACTGTTCGGGCGATCAGAGTATGGAGACTTGGGTGTAGAAGGACTGTTGAAGAGAGCAGTGATTGGAGACTGAGTTACAAAAGGACTGTTACAGAGAGCAGAGTTTTTAGACTGGGGTACAGATGGATTATTGCAGAGAGCAGAGTTTTCAGACTGAGGTACAGAAGAACTGTTCACAAGGACTATTGCAGCTAGCAGAGGTTTCAGACTTGGATGCAGAAGGCCTGTTACAGAGAGCAGAAGTTGGAGACTGGGGTGCAGAAGGACTGGTACAGAGAGCAGGGTTTGCAGACTGGGTTTCAGAAGGGTCTTACAGAGAGCAGAATTAGGAGACACACGTTCAGAAAGACTGTTACAAAGAGCAGTGTTTGGAGACTGGGGTGCAGAGGGATTGTTGCAGAGAACAGATTTTTTAGACTGAGGTACAGAAGAATTGTTTCAGAAAGCAGATGTTAGAGACTGGGGTGCAGAAGGATCGTTGCTGAGAGCATAGGTTGGAAATTGGGTTGCAGTTGGACTAATACAGAGAGCAGAGGTTGGAGATTGGGGTGCAGAAGGCCTGTTACAGAGCAGAGTTTGGAGACTGGGGTGCAAAAGCACTGTTACAGAGAGTAGAGGTTGGAGACTGAGGTGCAGAAGGACCCTTGCAAAGAGCAGAGGTTGGAGACTGAGGTGCAGAAGGATTGCTACAGAGAGAAGAGTTTGGAGACTGGGGTGCAGAAAAACTTTTGCTGAGAGCAGAGGTTTTAGACTGGGGTTTAGAAGGACTGTTGCAGAGAGTAGAGGTTGAATATTGGGGTCCAGAAGGACTGTTACAGAGAGCACAGTTTGGATACTGGGGTGGAGAAGGACTGTTGCAGAGAGCAAATGCTTGAGACTGGGGTTTAAAAGGAAGGTTGCAGAGAGCACAGGATGGAGACTGGGGTGCATAAGTATTCTTGGGTTGAGCAGAGTATGGAGAATGGGCTGTAGAAGGACTGTTACAGAGAGCAGAGTTTGGAGACTAGGGTTTAGAAGGACTTTTTCAGAGAGCAGACGTTGGAGACTTGGGTGAAGAAGTATTGTTGCATAGAGCAGAGGATGGAGACTCAGATGCAGAAGACTGTTACAGAAAGCAGATTTTGAAGACTGGGGTGCAGAAGGACTGTTACAGAGAGCAGACTTTGAAGATTGGGGTGCAGAAGGACCATTGCAGAGAGCAGAGTTTGGAGACTGGGGTTCAGAAAAATTGTTAGAGAGAGCAGAGGTTTGAGACTGTGGTGCAGAAGGACTTTTACTGAGAGCACAAGTTGGAGACTGAGGTGCAGAGAAACTGTTGCAGAGAGCAAAGTTAGGAGACTGGGGTGCAGAAGGAGTGTTACACAGAGCAGACGTTGGAGACTAAATTGCAGAAGGACCATTACATAAAGAAGAAGTTGAAGACTGGGGTACAGAGGAGTGCTATAGAGAGCAGAGGTTGGAGACAGGTGTACAGAAAGATCTTAGAGGGAGCGTAGGTTGGAGACTGGGGTGCAGAAGGACTGTTGCTGATTGCAGAGGTTGGAGACTGGGGTAGAGAAGGATCATTGAAGAGATTAGAGTTTGTAGACTGGGGGCAAAAGGCCTGTTACATACAGCAGAGGTTGGAGACTGGGGTGAAGAAGGCCTTTTACAGAGAGCAGTTTTTGGAGACTGGCGTGCAGAAGGACAGTTACAGAGATCATAGTTTGGAGACTGGGTTGCAAAAGAATCTTACTGAGAGCAGAGGTTGGAGACTGAGAGGCAGAAAAAGAGAGGAGTGATTAGAGACTGCAGTGTAGAAGGACTAATACAGAAAGCAGAGGTTTAAGACTAGGGTGCAGAATGACCCTTACAGAGAACAGAGGTTGGAGACTGAAAGACTCTTACAGCTAGCAGAATTTGGAGACTGGGGTGCAGAATGACTGTTGTAGAGAACAGAGTTTGGAGACTGGTTAACAGAAGGACCATTGCAGAAAGTAGAGGTTGGAGACTGGGTTTCAGAAGGATCATAAAGAGAGCAGAGTTTTGAAACTGAGGTGCAGAAGAACTGTGGCAGAGAGAAAAGGTTGAAGATTGGGGCGCTGAAGGACTGTAGCAGAGATTATAGGTTGAAGTATGAGATGCAGAAAGACTATTACCGAGAGATCAGGTTGGAGACTGGGGTGCAGAAAAACTGATACAGTAAGCAGAGTTTGGAGTCTGGGGTGCAGAAGGCCCCTTACATAGAGCAGAGGTTGGAGACTGGGGTGGAGAAGGACTGTTGCAGAGAGCAGAGTTTGGAGACTGGCTAGGAGAAGGATCTTACAGAGAGCTGAGGTTAAAGAATCAGGTGCAGAAAGACTGTTACAGAGAGAAGATGTTGGAGACTGAGGTGCAGAAGTAACATTGCAGAGTACAGAGTTTGGACACTGAGGTGCAGAAGAATTGTTACAGAGAGCAGAGGTTGGAGACTGGGGTGCAGAAGGACTGTTGCAGATACCGGACTTTGGAGACTGGGGTGTAGAAGGACTGTAATAGACAGCAGAGGTTGGAGACTGGGGTGCAGAAGGAGTGATACAGAAAGCAGAGATTTGAGTCTGGGGTGCAGAAAGACCATTACAGAGAGCAGAGGTTGGATTCTGCAGTACAGGAGGACTGTTACAGAGAGCAGAGTTTGGAAACTTGGGTGGAGAAAGACTGTAAAAGAGAGCTGATGTCGGTAACTAGGGTGCCGAAGGACTGTTGCAGAGAGCAGAGTTTTGAGACTGGGGTGCAGAAGAACTGTTTCAGAGAGCAGAGGTTGGAGACTGGGGTGCAGAAGGACTGTTACAGAGAGCAGAGTTTTGACAGAGGGGTGCAGAAGGATCTTACAGAGAGCAGAATTTGGAGACTGAGGTGCAGAAGGACTGTTGTAGAGAAAAGAGGTTGGAGACTGGGGTGCAGTAGGATCATTGCAGAGAGCAGAGGTTAAAGACTGGGGTGCAGAAGGATCGTTGCAAAGAGCAGAGGTTAGAGACTTGTGTGCAGAAGGCCTGTTACAGAGAGGAGAGTTTGGAGACTGGGGTGCAGAAGGACTGGCAAAGAGAGCAGATTTTGAAGACTTGGTTGCTGAAGGATCTTACAGAGAGCAGAGGTTGGAGACTAAGTTGCAAGTGGATTGTTACAGAGAGCAGTGGTTGCAGACTGGGGTGCAGAAGGATCGTGGAGAGCAGAGGTTTCAGACTGAGGTGCAGAAGGACTGTTACAGAAAAAAGAGGTTGTAAATTGGGGTGCAGAAGGACCGTTACAGAGAGCAGAGGTTGGAGACTACAATATAGAAGGACTGTTACAGAGAGCAGAGGTGGGAGACTTGTGTTCAGAAGGACTGTTACAGAAAGCACAGGTTGGAGACTGAGGTGAAGAAGGATAGATACAGAGAGCAAAGTTTTGAGACTGAGGTTCAAAAGGACTGATACAGAAAACAAAGTTAGGAGACTGGGGTGCTCAAAGAACGTTACGGAGAGCATAGTTTGGAGACTGGGGAGCACAATGACTGTTGCAGAGGACAGAGGTTGGATACTGGGGTGCCGCAGGACACGTGCAGAAGGCAGAGGTTAAAGAATGGGGTGAAGAAGAAATGTTACAGAGAGCAGAGTTTGGAAACTGGAGGGCAGAAAGATCTTACAGAGAGGAGAGTTTGGAGACTGTGGTGCAGAAGGATTGTTACAGTGAGCAGAGGTTGGAGACTGGGGTCCAGAAAGATTGGTGCAGAGAGGAGAGTGTGGAGACTGGGGTGCAGAAGAACTGTTGCAGAGAGCAGAGGTTGAAGACTGGAGTGCATAAGGACTGTTGCATAGAGCAGAGGTTTGAGTCTGATGTGCAGAAAGACTCTTACAGAGAGCAGAGTTTGGAGACTTGGGTGCAGAAGGACTGTGGCAGAGACCAGAGGTTGGAGACTGTGGTGCAGAAAGACTGTTGCAGAGATCAGAGGTTAAAGACTGCGGTGCAATAGGATCATTGCAGAGAGAAGAGGTTGGATACTGAGGTGCAGAAAGATCCTAGGAGAGAGCAGATTTTGAAGACTGGAGTGCAGAAGGCCTGCTACAGAGGGAAGAGTCTGGAGACTGGCGTGCAGAAGGCCTGTTACAGAGAGGAGAGGTGGGAGACTGGGGTGTAGAAGAACAGTTATAGAGAGCAGACTTTGGAGACTGGGTTGCTTAAGGTTCTCACAGAGAGCAGAGGTTGGAGACTGAGATGCAGGTGGACTGTTACAGAGAGCAGTGTTTGGAGACTGGGGTGCAGAAAAATCGTGAAGAGAGCAGAGGTGTCAGACTGAGGTTCAGTAGGACTGTTACAGAGAGCAGAGTTTGGAGACTGAGGTGCAGAAGGACTGTTACGGAAAGCAGAGGTTGGGAATTGGGGTGCAGAAGGACTGTTACAGAGAGCACAGTTTGGAGACTGGGGAGTAGAAGGACTGTTGCAGAGAACAGAGGTTGGAGACTGGGTTGCAGCAGGACCGTTGAAGGAAGCAGATGTTGGAGACTGGGTTTGAGAAGGAATGTTACAGAGAGCAGAGTTTAGAAACTGGGGTGCAGAAGGACCTTACAGAGAGCAGAGTATAGAAATTGGGGTGCAGAAGGACCTTACAAAGAGCACAGGTTGGAGACAGGAGTACAGAAGGACTGTTAAGGAGAGGAGATGTTGGAGACTGAAGTGCTAAAAGATCGTTGCAGAGAACAGAGGTTGGAGATTGAGGTGCAAAAAGACTGTTACAGGGAGTAGAGGTTGGAGATTGTAATGCAAAGGCCTGTTACAGAGGGCAGAGTTTGGAGACTGGGGTGCAGAAGAACTGTTACATAGAGCAGAGTTGTTAGACAAGGTTGCAGAAGGATCTTACAGAAAGCAGAGATTGTAGACCGAGGTGCAGCAGGAGTGTTACAGAGAGGAGAGGTTGGAGACTGGGGTGCAGAAGGCCTTTTACAGAGAGCAGAGTATGGAGAACGGCTCCAGAAGGACTGTTACAGATGGCAGAGTTTGGAAACTGGTTTGCAGAAAAATCTTACAGAGAGCAGATGTTGGAGACTGACGTGCAGAAGGACTGTTGCAGAGAGCAGAGTTTGGAGATTGGGGTGCAGAAGGATCGTTGTAGAGAGCAGAGGTTTGATACTTGGGTGCAGAATAACTGTTACAGAGTGCAGAGTTTTTAGACAAGGTTGCAGAAGGATCTTACAGAGAGCAGAGATTGTAGACCCAGGTGAAGGAAGACCGATACAGACAGCATATTTTGGAGGATTGTTGCAGACAGCAGAGTTTCCAGACTTAGGCGCAGAAGGACTGTTGCTGAGAGGAGATGTTGGAGACTTGGCTGCAGAAGGACTGTTGCAGAGAGCAGATGTTGGAGACTGAGATGCAGAAGGATAGTTGCAGAGAGCAGAGGTTGGACACTGGGGTGCAGAAGGACTGTTAAAAAGAGAAGAGGTTTAAGACTGGGGTTTAGAAAGACTGTTGCAGAGAGAAGAGTTTGGAGACTTGGGTGCAGAAAGACTGTTGCAGAGAGCAGAATTTGGAGACTGAGATGCAGAAGGATTGTTACAGAGAGCAGAGTTTAGAGACTCTTTTGCAGAAGGACTGTTACAGAGAGCAGAAGATGGAAACAGTGGTGCAGAAAGACTGATAAAGAAAGCAGAGGATTGAGACTGGGGTGCAGAAAGAACATTACAGAGAGCAGAGGTTGAAGACTGTGGTACAGAAGGACTGTTACAGAGAGCAGAATTTAGAGACTGGGGAGAAGAAGAATTGTTGCCGAGAAAAGAGTTTGGAGACTGGGGTGCAGCAAGACCGGTGTGGAATCCAGAGAATGGAGACTGTAGTGGAAAAGGAATGTTACAGAGAGCAGAGTTTGAAAACTGGGATGCAGAAGAATCTTACAGAGAGCAGAGGTTGGAGACAGGGGTGAAGAAGGACTGTTGAGGAGAGGAGACGTTTGAGACTGGGTTGCAAAGGATTGTTGCAGAGAGCAGAGGATTGAGACTGAGGTGCAAAAACACTGTTACAGAGAGTAGAGGTTAGAGATCGGGGTGCAAAAGGCCTGTTACAGAGAGCAGAGTTTGGAATCTGGGGTTCAGAATAACTGTTACAGAGAGCAGAGTTTTTAGACAAGTTTGCAGAAGGATCATACAGAGAGAAGAGATTTTAGACCGAGGTACAGCAAGACTGTTACAGAGAGCAGAGGTTGGAGACTGGGGTGCAGAAGGACTGTAGCAGAGAGCAGATGTTGGAGACTGGGATGCAGAAGGATCATTGCAGAGAGCAGAGGTTGGAGACTGTGATGCAGAAGGATCATTGCAGAGAGCAGATTTTCCCGACTAAGGATCAGATGGACTGTTGCAGAGAGCAGATGTTGCAGAGTAGGGTGCAGAAGGACTGTTGCAGAGAGCAGACGTTGGAGACTGAAATGCAGAAGGATCATTGCAGAGAGCAGAGGTTAGACACTGGGGTGCAGAAGGACTGTTACACAGAGCAGATGTTGGAGACTGGGGTGAAGAAGACTGATACAGAAAGCAGTGGTTGGAGACTGGGGTGCAGAAGGACCATTACAGAGAGCAGAGTTTTGAGACTGAAATACAGGAGGACTGTAGCAGAGAGTAGAGGTCTGAGACTGGAGTGGAGAAGAACTGTTTCAGAGTGCAGATATTGGAGACTGGGTTGCAGAAAAACTGTTGCATAGAGCAGAGTTTGGAGACTGTGGTGCAGAAGAACTGTCGCAGATCACAGTAGTTGGAGACTGAGTTGCAGAAAGAATGTTACAGAGCAAATGTTGGAGACTAGGGTGCAGAATTACTAATAAAAAAAAGCAGAGGTTGAAGACTGGGGTGCAGAAGGACCGTTACAGAGAGCAGAGGTGGGAGGCTGCAGTACAGAAGGAATGTTACAAAGAGCAGAGTTTGGAGAGTAGGGTACAGAAGGACTGTTGCAGAGAGCAGATGTTGTAGACTGTGGTTCAGAAGAACTGTAGTAGAGAGCAGAGGTTAGAGAATGGGGTGCAGAAGTAAGTTTGCAGAGAGCAGAGGTTGGAAACAGTGGTGCAGAAGGACTGATACAGAAAGCAGAGGTTTGAGACTGGGATGCAGAAGGACTGTTACAGAGAGCAGAGGTTGAAGACTGTGGTAAAGAAGGACTGTTACAGAGAGCAGATGTTGGAGACTGGGGAGCAGAAGAACTGTTGCAGACAACAGAGTATGGAGACTGGGGTGCCGCAGGACCGGTGCAGAATCCAGAGGTTGTAGACTGTGTTGGAAAAGGAATGTTACAGAGAGCAGAGTTTGAAAACTGGGATGCAGAAGGATTTTAAAGAGAGGTTGGAGACAGGGGTGCAGAAGGACTGTTGAAGAAAGCAGTGGTTGGATACTGAGGTGCAAAAAGACTGTTACAGAGAGTAGAGGTTGGACATTGGGGTGCACAAGGCCTGTTACAGACAGCAGAGGTTGAAATCTGGGGTTCAGAATAACTGTTACAGAGAGAAGAGTGTTTAGACAAGGTCGCAGAAGGATCTCAGAGAGAGCAGAGTTTGTAGACTTAGGTGCAGCAGGAATGTTAAAGAGAGCAGAGGTTGGAGACTGGGGTGCAGAAGGCGTGTTATGGAGAGGAGAGTTTGGAAAAGGGGTGCAGAAGGACTGTTAGAGAGGGCAGAGTTGGGAGACTGGGTTGCAGAAGGATCTTATAGAGAGCAGATGTTGGAGTCTGGGGTGCAGAAGGATTGTTGCAGAGAAAAAAATTTTCAGACTTAGGTGAAGAAGGACTTTTGCAGAGAGCAGATGTTGGAGACTGGGGTGCAGAAGGATCGTTACAGAGAGCAGAAGTTGGAGAATGCGGTGCAGAAGGACTGCTACAGAGAGCAGAGATTGGAGACTGCGGTGCAGAAGGCCTGTTACGCAGAGCAGAGTTTTCAGACTGGGGTGCAAAAGGACTGTTACAGAGCACAGAGTTTTGAGACTGGGTTTAAAAGGATCTTACAGAAAGCAGAGGTTTGAGACTGAGGTGCAGAAGGACTGTTGCAGAGAGCAGATGTTGGAGACTACAGTACAAAAGGACTTTTGCAAAGAGCAGAGGTTGGATACTAGGGTACACAAGGACTTTTTCAGAGAGCAGATTTTGGAGACTGTTGTTCAGAAGGACTTTTGCAGAAAGCAGAAGTTTGAGAATGGGGTGCAGAAGGACTTTTGCAGAGAGCAGAGGTTGGAGACTGAGGTGCAGAAGGACGGATAAAGAAAGCAGAGGTATGAGACTGGCGTGCAAAAGGACCTTTACAGAGAGCAGAGTTTGGAGACTGTGGTACAGAAGGACTATTACAGAGGACAGAGTTTGGAGACTGGGTAGCAGAAGGACCCTTGTGGAATACAGAGGTTTGAGACTGGGGTGCAGCAGGACCGTTGCAGAAAGCAGAGGTTAAAGAATGGCGTGGAGAATTAATATTACTGAGAGCAGATTTTGGAAACTTGCGTTCAGAAGGATCTTTCAGAGAGCAGAGTTTGGAGAATGAGGTGAGGAAGGATCGTTCCTAAAGCAGAGTTTGGACACTGGGGTGCAGAAGAACTTTTGCAGAGAGCAGATGTTGGAGACTGGGGTGCAGAAGGATTGTTTAGAGAGCAGAGGTTGGAGACTGGGGTGCAGAAGGACTCTTGCAGAGAGCAGAGTTTGAAGACTGAGGTGGAGAAGGACTGTTTTATAGAAAGAGGTTGGATACTGGCATACACAAGAATTGTTGCAGAGAGCAGAGGTTTAAGACTGAGGTACAGAAAGATCGTTTCAGAGAGCAGATGTGGAGACTTGGCTGCAGAACGACTCTTACACAGAGCACAAGTTGCAGACTGGATAACAGAAGGAATGTTGGAGACAGCAGATGTTGGACTCTGGGGTGCATAAGGACTGTTGCAGATAGCAGAGATTAGATATGAGGTTTAGAAGGACTGTTACAGAAATCAGAGTTTGTAGACTGGGGAGCAAGAGGACTGACAGAGAAAGCAGACGTTGGAGACTGGGGTTCAGAAGGACAATTACAGAGACCAGAGTTTGGAAAATGTGGTACAGAATGACTGTTACAGAGAGCAGAGGTTGGCAAGTGGAGTGCAGAAGGAGTGTTGCAAAGAACAGAGTTTGGAGACTGAGGTGCAGAAGTACTGTTACATAGAGCAGAGTTTCTAGACAAGGTTGCAGAAGGATCTTAGAGAGCAGAGTTTGAAGACCGAGGTGCAGCAGGACTCTTAAAGAGAGCAGAGGTTGGAGACTTGGGTGCAGAATGCCTGTTATGAAGAGCAGAGATTGGAGAAGGGCTCCAGAAGGACTGTTACAGATGGCAGAGTTTAGAGACTTGGATGCAGAAGGATTTTACAGAGAACAGATGTTGAAGACTGAGGTGCACAAGGACTGTTACAGAGAGTAGAGATTGGAGACTGAGTTTCAGAAGGATCGTCGCAGACAACAGAAGTTGGAGACTGGGGTGCAGAAGGATCGTTGCAGACTGCAGAGTTTTCAGACTGAGATGCAAAAGGACTGTTACACAGAGCAGAGGTTGAAGACTGAGGTGAAGAAGGACAGTTATAGAGAGCAGATGTGGGAGAGAGGGGTGCAGGACTGAAACAGAGTAGAAGTTGGTGACTGAGGTACAGAAGGACTGTTACAGAGAGAAGAGGTTTGAGACTCGGGTGCAGAAGAATAATTGAAGAGAGCAGAGTTTTCAGACTGAGGTACAGAAAAACTGTTGCAGAGAGCATATGTGGGAGATTGGGATGCACATGGACTGTTGCAGCGAGCAGAGGTTGGAGACTAGGGTGCAGAGGGATTGTTGCAGAGAGCAGAGGTTGGAGACTGGGCTGCAGAAGGCCTTTCACAGAGAGCAGAGTTTGGAGACTGAGGTGCAGAAGGACTGTTACAAATAGCAGAGTTTGGAGACTGGGTTGCAGAAGGATCTTACAGAGAAGAGGGGTTGGAGACTGAGGTGCAGAAGAACTGTAAAAGAGAGTAGAGTTTGGAGAATCAGGTGCAGAAAGACCGTTGCAGAGAGTAGAGGTTGGAGACTGTGGTACAAAAGGATTGTTACAGAGAGTAGAGGTTAGAGACTGGGGTGCAGAAGGACTGATACAGAAAGCAGAGGTTGGAGACTCGGATGCAGAAGTACCCTTACAGAGAGCAGAGGTTAAAGAATGCAGTACAGAAGGACTGTTACAGAGAGCAGCGGTTGGAGACTGGGGTGGAGAAGGACTGTTGCAGAGAGCAAATGTTGGAGACTGGATTGCAAAAGGACTGTTGCAGAGAGCAGAGGATGGAGACTGTGGTGCAGAAGGACTGTTGCATAGAACAGAGTTTGCAGACTGAGTTGCAGAAGGACTGATACAGAGGACAGAGTTTGGAGACTGTGGTGCAAAATGACTGATATAGATAGCAGAGGTTGGATACTGGGGTGCATAAGGATCCTTACGGAGAACAGAGTTTGGAGACTGCGGTACAGAAGGACTGTTACCGAGAGCAGAGGTTGGAGACTGAGGTGCAGAAGAACTGATGTAGAGAACAGAGGTTGGAGACTTAGGTTCAGAAAGATCGTTGGGGCAAGCAGATTATGGTGAGTGGGGTGTAGAAGGACTGTTGCAGAGACAAGTGATTGGAGACTTAGATACAGAAGACTGATACAGAGAGCAGAGTTTAGAGACTGGGGTGCAGAATAACTGTTGTAGAGATCAGAGGTTGGAGACTGGGGTGCAGAAGGACCATTTCAGAAAGCAGAGGTTGGAGACTGGGTTTCAGAAGGATCTTACAGAGAGCAGAGTTAGGACACTGAGGTGCAGAAGGACTTTTGCAGAGACCAGAGGTTGAAGATTGGGGTGCAGAAGGACTGTTGCAGAGAACAGAGGTTAAAGTCTGAGATGCAGAGGGACTGTTACAGTGAGCAGAGTTTGGAGACTTGGGTGAAGAATGACTCATACATAATGCAGAGTTTGGAGACTTGGGTGCAGAAGGACCGATACAGAGAGCAGAGTATAGAGACTGCAGTACAGAAGGACTGTTACAGAGAGCAGAGGTTGAAGCTTGGCATGCAGAAGGCCTGTTATGCAGAGGAGAGTTGGGAGAAGGGGTGCAGAAGGACTGTTACAGAAGGCAGAGTTTGGATACTGGGTTGCAGAAGGATCTTACAGAGAGCAAATGTTGAAGTCCGAGGTGCAGAAGGACTTTTACAGAGAATAGAGGTTGGAGACTGAGGCACAGAAGGATTGTTACAGAGAGCAGAGTTTGGAGACTGGAGTGCAGAAGGACTCTTGCAGATAGCAGAGGTTGGATACTGGGGTGTATAAGGACTGTTGCAGGGACAATAATTTGGAGACTGGGGTTCTGAAGGACTGTTGCAGAGAGCAGATGTAGGAGACTGAGATTCAGTAAGACTGTCACAGAGAGAAGAGTTTGGAGACTGGGGTGCAAAAGTATTGTTATAGAGAACAGAGTTTGGAGACTGGGGTGCAGAATGGCTGTTACAGAGAGCAGACTTTGGAGATTGGGTTGCAGAAGGATCTTACGTAGAGAAGAGTTTGGAGACTGTGGTGCAGAAGAACTGTTACAGAGCGCATTGGTTGGAGTCTGGGATGCAGAAGGATCATTGCAGACAGCAGAGTTTCCAGACTAAGGCGCAGAAGGACTGTTGCAGAGAGCAGATGTTGGAGAGTTGGGTGCAGAAGGACTGTTGCAGAGAGCAGATGTTGGAGACTGAAATGCAGATGGATCATTGCAGAGAGAAGAGCTTGGACACTGGGGTGCAGAAGGACTGATACAGAGAGCAGAGTTTGGAGACTGGGGTACAGAAGGCCTGTTACAGAGAGCAGAGGTTGGAGACTGGGTACAGAAGGGCTGTTACAGAGAGCAGAGTTTGGAGACTGGGTTGCAGAAGAAAATTACGTAGAGCAGAATTTGGAGACTGCAGTGCAGAAGGATTGTTACAGATACCAGAGGTTGGCGACTGGGGTGCAGTAGGTTTATTGCAGAGAGCAGAGGTTGGAGATTGGTGAGCAGAAGGATCATTGCAGAGAGCAGAGGTTGGAGACTTGGGTGCAAACGAACGGTTGCAGAGAGCAGATTTCGGAGACTTGGATGCTGAATAACTGTTACACAGAGCTGAGGTTGAAGATTGGAGTGAAGAGGGACGGTTGCAGAGAGCAGAGTTTGGAGACTGGGGTGCAGAAGGACTGTAATAGAGAGCAGATGTTGGAGACTGAGATACAAAAGGACTGTTACAGAGAGCAGAGTTTGGAGACTGGGGTACAGAAGGACTGATACAGAAAGCAGAGGTTGGAGAATGGGTTGCAGAAGGACTGTTTCAGAGAGTAGATGTTAAAGACTGGGGTGCAGAAGAACTGTTGCAGAGAGCAGAAGTTGGAGACTGGGGTGCAGAAGGATTGTTGCAGGGAGCAAATGTTGGAGACTGGGGTGAAGAAGGATTTTAACAGAGATCAAAGTTTGGAGATTGGGGTGCAGAAGGATCTTACAGAGAGCAGAGGTTGGAGAGTGGGGTGCAGACGAACTGTTGCACAGAGCAGAGTTTGGAGACTGGGGTGCAGAAGGATTGTTGCAGAGAGCAGAGTTTGGAGACTGGGTGGCAGAAACATCTTACATAGAGCAGATGTTGGAGACTGAGGTTCAGAAGAAATGATACCAAGAGCAGAGTTTGGATACTGGGGTGCAGAAGGACTGTTGCCGAGACCAGAGTTTGGAGACTGTTGTGAAGAACGATCGTTGCAGAGAGCAGAGGTTGGAGACTGTGTTGGAGAAAGAATGTTACAGAGAGCAGAGTTTGGAAACTGGGATGTGAAAGAATCTTACAGAGAGCAGAGGTTGGAGACTGGTGTTCAGAAGGACTGTTACAGAGAGCAGAGTTTAGAGACTGAGTTGCAGAAGGACTGTTACAGAAAGCAGAGTTTAGAGACTGTGGTGCACAAGGATCCTTGCAGAGATCAGAGTTTTCAGACTGATGTACAGAATGACTGTTGCAGAGAGCAGATGTTGGAGACTGGGGTGCAGAAGGGTCGTTGCAGAGAGCAGAGGCTAGAGACTGAGTTGCTGTAGGACCATTGCAGATGTCAGAGTTTAGGAACTGAGGTGCAGTAGGATTGTTACAGAGAACAGAATTTGGATACTGGGGTGCAGAAGGACTGTTTCAAAGACCAGAGGTTGGATACCGGGGTTTAGAAATACTGTGGCAGAGAGCAGAGGATGGAGACTGGAGTGCAGAAGGACTATTACAGAGAGCAGAGTTTGGAGACAGGGTTGTAGAATGATCTTACTGAGAGCAGAGGTTGTAGACTGAGGTGGAACAAGACTGTTACAGAGAGCAGAGTTTGGAGACTGAGGTGCAGAAAGATAGTTGTCGAGGACCGCTTTTTCAGACTGTGGTGCAGAAGGACTGTTGGAGATTACAGAGGTTGGAGACTTGGGTGCAGAAGGATCTTTGCAGAGAGCAGAGGTTTTAGACTGGGGTGCAGAAGGACTGTTACAGAGAACAGAGGTTGGAGACTGCGGTGCAGAAGGCCTGTTATAGAGAGCAGAGTTTGGTGAAAGGATGAAGAACGACTGTTAAAGTGGGCAGAGTTTGGAGACTGGGTTGCAGAAAGATCTTACAGAGAGCAGAGGTTGGAGACTGAGGTGCACAAGGACTCTTACAGAGAGTATACGTTAGAGAATGAGGTGCACAAGGACCATTTCAGAGAGCAGAGGTGGAGACAGAGGTGCAGAAAGATTGTTACAGAGAGAAGAGTTTGGAGACTGGGATGCAGAAGGACTGTTGCAGATAGCAGAGGTGGGAGAATGTGGTGACGAATGACTGTTTCAGGGTGCAGGTTTTGGAGACTTGGCTGCAGAAGGACTGTTGAAGAAAGTAGAATTTGGAGACTGAGGTGCAGAATAACTGTTACAGAGAGCAGAGTTTGGAGACTGGGTTTCAGAAGGACTGATACAGAAAGCAGAGGTTTTAGACTATGGTGCAGAATAACCGTTGCAGAGAACAGAGTTCAGAGATTGCCATACAGGAAAACTGTTATAGGGAGCAGAGGTTGGAGAATGGTCTATAGAAGAACTGTTTCAGAGTGCAGATGTTGGAGACTGGGGTTCAGAAGTACTGTTGCTGAGAGCAGAGTTTGGAGACTGGGGTGCAGAAGAATTGTCGCAGAGAGCAGGGGTTGGAGACTGAGGTGCAGAAAGAATGTTACAGAGAGCAAAGTTTGAAGACTGGGGTGCAGAATTACTTATACAGAAAGCAGAGGTTGAGACTGGGGTGCAGAAGAACCGTTACAGAGAGCAGAGGTTGGAGACTGTAGTACAGAAAGACTGTTGCAGAGAGCACAGGTTAGAGAATGGGGTGCAGAAGGACTGTTACAGAGAGCAGAATTTAGAGAATGGGGTTCAGAAGTAAGGTTGCAGAGTTCAGAGCTTGGAGCCAAAGGTGCAGAAGGACTCTTACAGAAAGCAGAGGTTAGAATCCGTGGTTCAGAAGGACTTATACAGAAAGCAGAGGTTTGAGCCTGGGGTGCATAAGGACAGTTAGAGAGAGCAGAGGTTGGAGACTGCGGTACAGAAGGACTGTTACAGAGAGCAGAGGTTGGAGACTGGAAAGTAGAAGGACTGTTGCAGCGAACAGATGTTGTAGACTGGGTTGCAGTAGGACCGTTGAGAAGAGCAGAGGTTGTAGACTGGGTTGGAGAAGAATGATACAGAGAGCAGAGTTTGGAAACTGGGGTGCAGAAGGGCCTTACAGAGAACAGAGGTTGGAGACTCGGGTGCAAAAGGAGTGTTAAGGAGAGGAGACGTTGGAGACTGGGGTGCAGAAGGACTGTTGCAGAGAGCAGATGTTGAAAACTGGGGTGCATAAGGACCATTCCAGAGAGCAGAGGTTGGAGACAGGGTTGCAGAAGGACGGTTGCAGAGAGCACAAGTTGGAGACTGAGGTTCAGAAAAACAGTTACAGAAAGCAGAGGTAGAGTCTGGGGTGCAGAAGGATCGTTGAAGAGAGCAGAAGTTGGAGACTGAGTTGCAGAAGAATCGTTCAAGAGAGCAGAGGTGGAGACAGGGCTGCAGAAGGATAGTTACAGAGAGAAGAGGTGGGAGACTGCGGTGCAGAAGGACTGTTACAGAGAGCACAGGTTGGAAACTAGGGTGCAGGAGAATGTTGCAGAAAGAAGAGGTTGGAGACTGGCGTGCAGAAGGACTGTTTCAGAGAGCAGAGTTTGGAGACTGGGGTGCATAAGGCCTGCTACAGAGAGCAGAGGTTGGAGACTGGGTTGCAGAAGGACTGTTATAGAGAGCAGAGTTTTGAGGCTGGGTTGAAGAAGGATCTTACAGAGAGCAGTGGTTGGTGACTGTGGTGAAGGACGAATGTTACAGAGAGCAGTGATTAGAGACTGGGATGCAGAAGGATCGTGCAGAGAGCAGTGGTTTCAGACTGAGGTGCAGAAGGACTGTTACAGAGAGAAGTGGTTGGAGACTGACTTGCGGCAGGACTGTTACAGATAGCAGAGTTTGGTGACTGAGGCGCAGAAGGACTGTTTCAGAAAGAAAAGGATGGAAACTGGGGTACAGAGGGACCGTTACAGAGAGCAGAGTTTGGAGACTGCAGAATAGAAAGACTGTAACAGAGAGCAGAGGTTTGAGAATACGGTGCAGAAGGATTGTTACAGAGAGCAGAGGTTGGAGACTGGGGTGCAGAAGGACTGTTACACAGAGCAGAGTTTGAAGACTGGGGTGTAGAAGGACTGCTGCAGAGAGCAGAGGCTGGAGACTTGGGTGAAGAAGGACTGTTGCCAAGAGCAGAATTTGGAGACTGAGGTGCAGTAGGATGTTGAGGAGAGGAGAGGTTGGAGACTGGGGTGCAGAAGGATTGTAGCAGAGAACAACATTTTAAGAATGAGGTGCAGAAGCACTGTTGCAGAGACCACAGGTTGGAGACTGGGGCGCAGAAGGACTGTTACACAGAGCAGTGGTTTGAGACTGGGGTGCAGAAGTCTTGTTATAGAGAACAGACTTTGGAGACTGGGGTGCAGAAGGCTTTTTACAGAGAGGAGAGTTGGGAGAAGGGGTGCAGAAGGACTGTTAGAGAGGGCTGAGTTCGGAGACTGGGTTGCAGAAGGATCTTACAGAGAGATGATGTTAGAGACTGAGGTATAGAATGATTGTTGCAGAGAGAAGAGTTTGGAGACTGGGGTGCAGAAGGATTGTAGCAGAGAACAACATTTTAAGAATGAGGTGCAGAAGCACTGTTGCAGAGACCACAGGTTGAAGACTGGGTTGCAGAAGGACTGTTAGAAAGCAAATTTAGGAGACTGTGTGGCAGAAGGATCTTACAGAGAGAAGAGTTTGAAGACTGAGGTGCAGGAGGACTGTTACAGAGAACATTGGTTGGAGACTGGGGTTCAGATGAATCGTGTAGAGAGAAGAGGTTTCAGACTTAGGTGTAGATTGACTCTTACAGAGAGCAGAGGTTGGAGACTGAGGTGCAGAAGGACTGTCACCGGGAGCAAATTTTGGAGACTGTGTTGCACAAGGATCTTACATAGAGCAGAGTTTGGAGACTGAGGTGCATTAGGACTGTTACAGAGAGCAGATGTTGAAGTCTGGGGTGCAGAAGTGTTGTTGCAGAAAGCAAAATTTTCAGACTGAGGTGCAGAAGAACTTTTGCAGAGACCAGACGTTGGAGACTGGGGTGCACAAGGATCATTGCAGAGAGCAGAAGTTGGAGACTGCAGTACAGAAGGACTGTTGCAGAGAGAAAAGGTTTGAGACTAGGATACAAAAAGACTTTTTCAGAGAGCAGATGTTGAATACTGTTTTTCAGAAGGACTGTTGCAGAGAGCAGAAGTTGAAAAATGGGTTGCAGAGGACTTTTGCAGAGAGCAGAGGTTGAAGACTGAGGTTGAGATGGACAGACAAAGAAAGCAGAGGTTGGAGACTGCGTGCAAAAGGATCTTTACAGAGAGAAGAGTGTGCAGACTGCGGTACAGAAGGACAGTTACACAGAGCAGAGTTTGGAGACTGGGGAGCAGAAGGAGTGTTGCAGAGTACAGAGGTTGGAGACTAAGGTGCAGCAGGACCATTGCAGAAAGCAGAGGTTGGAGACTGGTATGGAGAAGGAATATTACAGAGAGCAAAGTTTGAAAACTGGGGTCAGAAGGATCTTTCAGAGAGCAGAGTTTGGAGACTGGGGTGCAGAAGGATTGTTGCAGATAAGAGTTTGGACACTGGGGTTCAGAAGGACTGTTGTAGAGAGCAGATTTTGGAGACTGAAGTGCAGAAGGACTGTTTAGAGAGCAGATGTTGGAGACTGGGGTGCAGAAGGACTCTTGCAGAGAGCAGAGGTTGAAGACTGAGGTGGAGAAGGACTGTTACACAGAACAGAGTTTGGAGACTGGGGTGTAGAAGAACTGTTGCAGAGAGCAGAGTTTTAAGACTGAGGTACAGAAAGATCATTGCAGAGAGCAGAGGTGGAGACTTGGCTGCAGAAGGACTGTTACACACAGCACACGTTGCAGACTGGGTTGCAGAAGGAATTTTGCAGACAGCAGAGGTTGGAGACTGGAGTGCATAAGGACTGTTGCAGATAGCAGAGTTTGGATATGAGGTGCAGAAGGACTGTTACAGAGAGTAGAGAGTGGCGACTGGGGTGCAGAAGAAGTGTTGCAAAGAACAGAGTTTGGAGACTGAGGTGCAGAAGGACAGTTACAGAGAGCAGAGTTTTTCGACAAGGTTGCAGAAGGATCTTACAGAGAGCACAGATTGCAGAACGAGGTGCAGCAGGACTGTTACAGAGAGCAGATGTTGTAGACTGGGGTGTAGAAGGATTGTTATAGGGAACATACTTTAGAGGCTGGGGTGCAGAAGGCCTGATTCGGAGAGGAAATTTGGGAGTAGGCATGCAGAAAAACTGTTACAGAGGACATAGTTTGTAGTCTGGGATGCAGAAGGTACTTACAGAGAGCAGTTGTTTGAGAGTGAGGTGCAGAGGGACTGTTACAGAGAGTAGATGTTGGAGACTGAGGCACAAAAATATTGTTACAAAGAGCAGATTTTGAAGACTGGGGTGAAGAAGGACTGTTTCAGATACCAGAGGTTGGAGAATGGGGTGTAGAAGGACTGTTGCAGAAACCAGAATTTGGAATCTGGGGTCCTGAAGGACTGTTGCAGAGAGCAGATGTAGGAGACTGAGATGCAGAAGGACTGTTGCAGAGAGCAGAGGTTGCAGACTGAGTTTCAGAAGGACTGTTACAGCGGGCAGAGTTTCGAGACTTTGGTGGAAAACGACTGATACAGAAAGCAGAGGTTGGATACTGGGATGCATAAGCACCCTTACGGAGAACAGAGGTTGAAGACTGCGGTACAGAAGGACAGTTACAGAGAGCAGAGGTTGGAAACTGGGGTGCAGAAGAACTTTTGTAGAGAACAGAGGTTGGAACTGGGTTGCAGGAGGATCGTTGGGGCGAGCAGAGTATGGAGACTGGGGTGTAGAAGGACTGTTGCAGAGAGCAGATGTTGGAGACTTGGGTGCAGAAAGACTGTTGCATAGAGCGGAGGTTGGAGACTGAGGTGAAGAAGGAAGGTTAGAGAGACCAGACTTTGGAGACTGGGGTGCAGAAGGACTTTTACAGAGAGCAGACGTTGGAGACTGGGGTGCAGAAGGATCGTTGCAGAGAGCAGAGTTTGGAGACTAGGGTATAGAAAGATCGTTAAAGAGAGCAGATTTTGGAGACTGTATTGCAGAAGGACTTCTACAGAGAGCAGAGGTTGAAGACGGTTGTGCAGTAGGACATTTACAGAGAGAACATGTTGGAGACTGATGTGCAGAAAAACTGTTGCAGAGAGCAAAGTTTGGAGACTGGGGTGCAGAAGGAGTGTTTCAGAGAGCAGAGGTTGCAGACTGAAGTACAGAAAGACCCTTACAGAGACCAGAGTTTGGAGACTGCGGTACAGAAGGACTGTTACAGAGAAAATAGGTTGGAAACAGGTGTTCAGAAAGATCTGAAAGACAGCATAGGTTGGAGACTGGGGTGCATAATAACTGTTGCGGAGAGCAGAGGTTGGAGACTGGGGTGCAGAAGGCCTGTAACAGAGAGCAGTGCTTGAAGACTGAGGTGCAGAAGAATCGTTTCTGAGAGCAGAGTTTTCAGACTGATGTGCCGAAGGACTGTTACAGAGAGAAGAAGTTGGAGACTGGGGTGCAGAAGCGCGGTTACAGAGAGCAGAGGTTTTAAGACTGGGGTGGAGAAGGACTGCTGCAGAGAGTAGAGGTTGGAGACTGAGGTGCATAAGGAGTGTTACAGAGAGCAGAAGTTGGAGACTGGGGTGCAGAAGGACTAATACAGAAAGCAGAGCTTGATGACTGGGGTGCAGGAGGACTGTTGCAGAGAGTAGAGGTTGGAGACTGAGGTGGGGCACGACTGTTGTAGAGAGAAGATATTAGAGACTGTGGTTCAGAATGACTGTTGCATAGAACAGAGATTGTAGACTGGTGTGCAGGAAGACTGTTGCAGAGAGCAGAGGTTGGAGAATGAGGTGCAGAAAAACTGTTACAGAGAGCAGAGTTTAGAGGCGGGGTGCAGAAAGACTGATACAGAAAGCAGATTTTGGAGACTGGGGTGCACAATAACCGTTACAGAGAGCACAGATTGGAGACTTTAGTACAGAAGGACGGTTACAGAGAAAAATGGATGGAGACTGGCGTGGTAAATGACTGTTGCAGAGAGCAGATTTTAAAGACTGGTGCAGAAGGACTGTTGCATCAAGCAGAGGTTCAAGACTGGGGTGCCTCAGGACTCTTGCACAGAGCAGAGATGGCAGAGTGAGGTGCAGAATCACTGATACAGAGAGCAGAGTTTGGAGACTGTGTTGCAGAAGGACTAATACAGAAAGCAGAGGTTGGAGAATGGGGGTGCAGAAGGACCCTTACAGAGAGCAGAGTTCGGAGACTGATGTGCAGAAGGACTGTTACATGAGAGCAGAGGTTGGAGGCTGGGGTGGAGAAGGAATGTTGCAGAGTGCAGGGTTCAGAGACTGGGGTACAGAAGGACTGTTACAGAGAGCAGAGTTTGGAGACTGGTGTTCAGATGGTTCTTACAGAGAACTGAGTTTGGAGACTGGAGTGCAAAAGGACTGTTACAGAGAGCAGAGGTAGTAGACTGGGCTGCAGAAGGGTCGTTGCAGAGAGTAGAGTTTTCAGACTGAGGTGCAGAAGAACTGTTGCAGAGAGCAGATGTTGGAGACTGGGGTGCAAAAGGACTGTTGCAGAGAGCAGATATTTGTAACTAGGATGCAGAAAGATTGTTGTAGAGAGCAGAGGTTGGAAATTTGGATTCAGAAGGACTGTTACAGAGAGCAGAGGTTGGATACTGGGGTGCAGAATAATCTTACAGAGAGCAGAATTTGGAGACTGAGGTGCAGAAGGACTGTTACAGAAATAAGAGGTAAGAGACTGGGGTGCAGTAGAATCATTGCAGAGAGCAGAGGTTGGAGACTGGGTTGCAGAAGTATTGTTGCAGAGAGCAGATTTTGGAGACTGGGGTGCAGAAGGCCTGTTACAGAGAGGAGAAGTTGGAGACTGGGGTGCAGAAGGACTGTTATAGAGAGCAGAGGTTGGAGACTGGGTTGCTGAAGAATTTTACAGAGAGCAAATTTTGGAGACTGAGTTTCAGGATGACTGTTACAGAGAGCAGTGTTTGAAGACTGGGTTGCAGAAGGATCCTGTAGAGAGCAGAGGTGTCAGACTGAGTTGCAGAAGGACTGTTACAGAGAGAAGAGGTTGGAGACTGAGGTGTAGAAAGACTGTTATAAAGAGCAGAGTTTGGAGACTGAAGTGCAGAAGGACTCTTACAGAAAGCAGAGGTTGGAAATTGGGGTGTAGAAGGACACTTACTGAGACCAGAATTTGGAGACTGAGGTATAGAAAAACTGTTACAGAGAGCATAGGATGCAGACTGAGGTGCAGAAGGATAGATACATAGAGCAGAGTTTTGAGACTCAGGTTCAGAAGGACTGATACAGAAAGCAGAGTTTGAAGACTGGGGTGCAGAAGGCCCGTTACGGAGAGTAGAGTTTAGTGTCTGAGGTACAGAAAAACTATTACAAAGAGCAGATGTTTGAGACTGGGAAGCAGAATGACGGTTGCAGAGGAGAGAGTTTGGAGACTGGGGTGCCACAGGACACTTGAAGAAAGCAGAGTTTAAAGACTGGGTTGAAGGATGAATGTTTCAGAGAGAAGAGTTTGGAAACTTGAGTGCAGAAGGATCTTACAGAGACCAGATTTTGGAGACTGTGGTGCAGAAGGACTGTTACAGAGAGCAGAGGTTGGAGACTGGGGTCCAGAAGGATTGTAGCAGAGAGCAGTGTTTGGAGACTGGGATGCGGAAGGACTCTTGCAGAGAGCATAGGTTAGAGACTGGTGTCAGAAAACTGTTGCAGGAGCAGAGGTTGGAGACTGGAGTGCAGAAGGACTGTTGCAGAGAGCAGATGTTGGAGACTGAGGTGCAGAAAGACTGTTACAGAGAGCAGAGATTGGAGACTGGGGTGCTGAAGGACTGGTACAGTGAGCAGAGGTTGGATACTGTGTTTCAATAGGACTGTTGCGGGGAGCAGACTTTGGAGACTGGGGTTAAGATGGATTTTACAGAGAGCAGAATTTGGAGACTGAGGTGCAGAAGGACTGTTGCAGAGATCAGAGGTTGGAGACAGGGGTTAAGAAAGATCATTGGAGAGAGCAGATTTTGAAGACTGGGGTGCTGAATGCCTGCTACAGAGAGCAGAGATTTTGGACTGAGGGGCAGAAAGACTGTTACAGAAAGCAGAGGTTGGAAATTGGGGTGCAGAAGGACAGTTACAGAGACCAGAGTTTGGAGACTGCAGTATAGAAAAACTTTTACAGAGAGCAGAGGTTTAAGACTGGGGTGCAGAAGGACTGTTACAGAGAGCAGAGTTTGGAGACTGGGTTGCAGAAGGATTATTGCAGAGCACAGAATTTTTAGACTGATGTGCAGAACGACTGTTACAGAGAGCAGTTGTTGGAGACTTGGGTGCAGAAGGACTGTTTCAGAGAGCAGACATTGGAGACTGGGGTAAAGAAGGATCGTTGTAGAGAGCAGAGGTTTTTTGACTGGGGTGCGAAAGGACTGTTACAGAGAACAGAGATTAGAGACGGGGTTGCAGAAGGCCTGTTACAGAAGAGTTTGGAGCAAGGATGCAGAAGGACTGATACAGAGAGAAGAGTTTGGAGACTGGGTTTCAGAAAGATCTTACAAAGAGCAGAGGTTGTAGACTGAGGTGCAGAACGACTGTTACAGAGAGTAAAGTTTGGAGACTGAGGTACAGAAGGATTGTTAAAGAGAGCAGATATCGGAGACTGGGGTGCAGATAGACTGTTTCAGATAGCAGAGGTTGGGGACTGGGGTGTAAAAGGACTGTTGGAGACAGCAGAGTTTGGAGACTGGGTGCAGAAAGAATGTTGCAGAGAGCAGAGTTTGGAGACTGAGATGCACGAGTGTTATTGAGATCACAGGTTAGAGACTGGGGTGCAGAAGGACTGATAGAGAAAGCAGAGGTTGAAGACTGTGGTGCAGAAGGAAAATTACAGAGAGCAGATTTTGGAGACCGCAGTACAGGAGGCCTGTTACAGAGAGCAGAGGTTGGAGACTGCGGTTAAGAAGGACTGTTTCAGAGTGCAGATGGTGGAGACTGGGGTGCAGAAGAACTGTTGCAGAGAGAAGAGGTTGGAGACTGGGGTGCAGAAGAACTGTCGCAGAGAGCAGAGGTTGGAGACTGAGGTACAGAAGGAATGTTACAGAGAGCAGAGTTTGGAGACTGGGGTGCAAAAGTACTGATACAGAGAGCAGAGGTTGGAGACTGTGGTGCAGAAGTACCGTTAGAGAGAGCAGAGTTCGGAGACTGCAGTACAGAAAGACTGTTACAATGAGGATACTTTGGACACTAGGGTAGAGAAGGACTGTTCCAGAGAGCAGATGTTCGAAACTGTGGTTCAGAATGACTGTTGCAGAGAACAGAGGTTAGAGAATGGGGTGTAGAATGACTGTTGCTAAGAGCAGAGGTTAGAGACTGAGGTGTAGAAGGACTGTTAAAGAGAGTAGAGTTTGGAGACTAGGGTGCAGAAGGATCTTACAGAGAGTAGAGTTTGGAGACAGGGTTGCAGAAGTACTTTTGCAGAGAGCAGAGGTTGGAGACTGAGGTGCAGAAAGACTTTTATAGAAAAGAGGTTGGAGATGGGGAGGAGAAGGATTGTCACAGAGAACAGAGCTTGGAGACTCAGGTGCAGCAGTACCGTTGCAGAAAGCAGAGGTTGGAGACTATGGTGGAGAAGGAATGCTACTGGAAGCAGAGTTTTGAAACTGTGGTGCAGAAGGATATTACAGAGAGCAGGTTGGAGACAGGGATTCAGAAGGACTGTGGCATAGAGCAGATGTTGGAGACTGGGGTGCAGAAGGATCGTTGCAGAGAGCAGAGGTTTGAGACTGGGGTGCAGAAGGATCGTTTCAGACAGCAGAGGTTAGAGACTTGGGAGCAGAAGGAGTTTTACAGAGAGAAAAGTTTGGAGACTGAGGTGCAGAAGAATCGTTGCTGAGAGCAGAGGTTGAAGACTGAGGTGCAAAAGGACTGTTACAGAGAGTAGAGGTTAGAGATTGGTGTGCAAAAGGCCTGTTACAGAGAGCAGAGTTTCGAGAATAGGTTGCAGAAGAACTGTTACAGAGAGCAGAGTTTTTAGACAAGGTTTCACAAGAATGTTAGAGAGAGCAGAGGTTGTAGACCAAGGTGCAGCAGGACTGTTACAGAGAGCAGATGTTGGAGACTAGGGTGCAGAAGGATCGTTGCAGAGAATAGAGTTTTCAGACTGAGGTGCAGAAGGAATTTTGCAGAGAGCAGATGTTGAAGACTGTCTTGCAGAAGGACTGTTTTAGAGAGCAGAGTTTGTAGACTGAGGTGCAGAAGCACTGTTACAGAGAGAAGAGGTTTGAGAATGGGGTGCAAAAGGCCTGTTACAGAGAGAAGAGGTTGGAGACTGGGGTGCAGAAGGACTGTTACAGAAAGCAGGGTTTGGAGACAGGGTTGCAGAAGGATCTAACAGAGAGCAGAGGTTTGAGACTGAGGTATAGCAGGACTGTTACTGAGAGCAGAGTTTGGAGACAGGGGTGCAGAAGGATCATTGCAGAGAACAGAGTTTTCAGACTGCGGTGCAGAAGGACTGTTACAGAGGGCAGAGGTTGGAGACTGCCGTGCAGCAGGACCATTACAGAGAGCAGATTTTTGATACTGCACTACAGGATGAGTATTACAAAGAGCAACTTTTGGAGACTGGGGTGAAGAAGGACTTTTGCAGAGAGCAGAGTATGGATTGGGGTGCAGAAGGATCGTGTAGAGAGCAGAGTATTGAGACTGGAGTGCAAAAGAACTGTTACAGAGAACAGAGTTTGAAGAAGGGGTGCAGAAGGCCTGTTACAGAGGGCAGACTTGGGAGACTGGTTTGCACAATAATATAACAAAGAGCAAATGTTGGAGACTGAGGTGCAGAAGGACTCTCACAGAGAGTAGAGGTTGGAGACTTAGGAGCAGAAGGACTGTTGTAGAGAGCAGAGTTTGGAAAGTGAGGTCAAGAAGGATTGTTACAGAGATCAGAGGGTGGAGACTGGGGTGCAGAAGGACAGTTACAGAGAGCACAGATGGAGACTGGGGTGAAGAAGAAATGTTGCAGACAGCAGACGTTGGAGACTGGGGTGCAGAAGGACTGTTACTGAGAGTACAGGTTGGAGAATGGGGTGCAGAAGAACTTATACAGAAAGCAGATGTTGGAGACTGGCGTGCAGAAGGACCGTTACAGAGAGCAGAGTTTTGAGACTGCCGTACAGAAGGACTGTTACAGAGAGCAAAGTTTAGAGACTGAGGTGCAGAAAGAGTGTTCCAGGGAGTAGCGGTTTGAGACTTTGGTGCAGGTGGACTGTGGCAGAGAGCAGAGTTTGGAGACTGAGATAAAGAATGACTGTTACAGAGAGCAGAGGTTGGCTACTGGCGTGCAGAAGGACCGTTACAGAGAGCATATTTTGGAGACTGCACTACACGAGGACTGTTACAGATAACAGAGTTTGGAGAACGGGTGCAGAAGGACTGTTACAGAGGTCAGAGTTTACAGACTGGGTTGCAGAAGGATCTTACAGAGAGCAGATGTTGGAGACTGAGGAGCAGAAGCACTGTTACAGAGAGAAGAGGTTGGTGAATGAGGAGCAGAAGGACTGTTGCAGAGAGCAGAGGTTGGAGACTGGGGTGCAGAATAATTGATATGAAAAGTAGAGTTTGGAGACTGGGGTTCAGAAGGACTGTTGAAGAGAGCAGACTTGGAGACTGAGGTGCAGAAGGATCGATACAGAGAGCAGCGGTTTGAGACTTGGGTGCAGAAGAACTGATACAGAAAGCAGAGGTTGGAGACTCGGGTACAGAAAGACCCTTACAGAGTGCAGAGATTTGAGACTGCAGTACAGAAGGACTTTTACAGAGAGCAGAGGTTGGAGACTGGGGTGGAAAAGAACTGTTTTAGAGAGCAAATGTTGGAGTCTATGGTTAAAAAGGACTGCTGGAGAGAGCTTAGGATGGAGACTGGAGTGTAGAAGTACTGTTGCAGAGAGCAGAGTTTTTAGACTGAGCTGCAGAAGGACTGTTTCAGCGGGCAGAGTTTGGAGACTGTGGTGAAAAACGACGGATACAGAAAGCAGAGGTTGGATACTGGGGTGCATAAGGACTCTTACAAAGAACAAAGGTTGGAGACTGCGGTACAGAAGGACTGTTACTGAGAGAATTGTTGGAGACTAGGGTGCGGAATAACTGTTCCAGAGAACAGAGATTGGAGACTGGGGTGCAGAAGGTTCGTTGGGGCGAGCAGAATATGCAGACTGGGGTGCAGAAGGATCGTTGCAGAGAGCAGAGGTTTGAGACTGGGATGCAGAAGGATCGTTGCAGACAGCAGAGGTTAGAGACTGGGGAGCAGAAAGACTGTTACAGAGAGAAGAGTTTGGAGACTGAGGTGCAGAAGAATCGTTGCTGAGAGCATAGGTTGGAGACTGAGGTGCAAAAAGAGTGTTACAGAGAGTAGAGGTTGCAGATTGGTGTGCAAAAGGCCTGTTACAGAGAGCAGAGGTTCGAGAATAGGTTGCAGAAGAACTGTTACAGAGAGCAGAGTTTTCAGACAAGTTTGCACAAGGATGTTAGAGAGAGCAGAGGTTGTAGACCAAGGTGCAGCAGGACTGTTACTGAGAGCAGATGTTGGAGACTAGGGTGCAGAAGGATCGTTGCAGAGAATAGAGTTTTCAGACTGAGGTGCAGAAGGAATTTTGCAGAGAGCAGATGTTGAAGACTGTCTTGCAGAAAGACTGTTGTAGAGAGCAGAGTTTGTAGACTGAGGTGCAAAAGAACTGTTACAGAGATAAAAGGTTTGAGAATGGGGTGCAAAAGGCCTGTTACAGAGAGAAGAGGTTGGAGACTGGGGTGCAGAAGGACTGTTACAGAAAGCAGGGTTTGGAGATAGGGTTGCAGAAGGATCTTACAGAGAGCAGAGTTTGGAGACTGAGGTATAGCAGGACTGTTACAGAGAGCAGAGTTTGGAGACAGGGATGCAGAAGGATTGTTGCAGAGAACAGAGTTTGGAGACAGGGATGCAGAAGGATTCTTGCAGAGAACAGATTTTTAAGACTCTGGTGCAGGAGGACTGTTGCAGAGAGCAGAGTTTGGAGGCTGAGGTACAGAAGGACTGTTACAGAGGGCAGAGGTTGGAGACTGCCGTGCAGAAGAACCGTTACAGAGAGCAGATTTTTTAGACTGCACTACAGGAGTACTGTTAAAAAGAGCAGGTTTTGGAGACTGGGGTGAAGAAGGACTTGTGCAGAGAGCAGAGTATGGATATTGGGGTGCAGAAGGATCGTGTAGAGAGCAGAGTATTGAGACTGGAGTGCAAAAGAACTGTTACAGAGTACAGAGTTTGGAGAAGGGGTGCAGAAGGCCTGTTACAGAGGGCAGACTTGGGAGACTGGTTTGCACAATAATATAACAAAGAGCAAATGTTGGAGACTGAGGTGCAGAAGGACTCTCACAGAGAGTAGAGGTTGGAGACTTAGGAGCAGAAGGACTGTTGTAGAGAGCAGAGTTTGGAAAGTGAGGTCAAGAAGGATTGTTACAGAGATCAGAGTGTGGAGACTGGGGTGCAGAAGGACAGTTACAGAGAGCACAGATGGAGACTGGGGTGAAGAAGAAATGTTGCAGACAGCAGACGTTGGAGACTGGGGTGCAGAAGGACTGTTACTGAGAGTACAGGTTGGAGAATGGGGTGCAGAAGAACTTATACAGAAAGCAGATGTTGGAGACTGGCGTGCAGAAGGACCGTTACAGAGAGCAAAGTTTAGAGACTGAGGTGCAGAAAGAGTGTTCCAGGGAGTAGCGGTTTGAGACTTTGGTGCAGGTGGACTGTGGCAGAGAGCAGAGTTTGGAGACTGAGAAAAAGAATGACTGTTACAGAGAGCAGAGGTTGGATACTGGCGTGCAGAAGGACCGTTACAGAGAGCATATTTTGGAGACTGCACTACACGAGGACTGTTGCAGAGAGCAGAGGTTGGAGACTGGGGTGCAGAATAATTGATATGAAAAGTAGAGTTTGGAGACTGGTGTTCAGAAGGACTTTTGCAGAGAGCTGAGGTTGGAGACTGGGGTGCACAAGGATCGTTGTAGAGAGCAGAGGTTTGATACTGGGGTGCAGAAGAATTGTTATAGAGAACAGACTTTGGAGAATGGGGTGCAGAAGGGCTGTTACAGAGAGCAGAGTTTGGAGACTGGGTTGCAGAATGATCTTACAGAGAGCACATGTTGGAGATTTTCAGTAGGACTATTGTAGAGAGCAGAGGTTGGAGACTGGGGTGCAGAAGGACTGGTACACAGAGAAGAGGTTGAAGACTGGGTTGTAAAAAGACTGTTGCAGAGAGGAGAGGTTGGAGACTTGGGTGCAGATAGACTGTTGCAGAGAGCAGAATTTGGAGAATGAGCTGCAGAACGACTGTTACAGAGAGCAGAGTTTGGAGACTGGGATGCAGAAGGGCCGTTACAGAGAGCAGAGTTTGGAGACTAGGGTACAGAAAGACTGTTGCAGAGAGCAGATGTTTTAGACTGTGGTTCAGAAGAACTGTAGAAGAGAGCAGATGTTAGAGAATGGGGTGCAGAAGTAAAGTTACAGAGAGCAGAGGTTGGAGAAAGAGGTGCAGAAGGACTATTACAGAGAGAAGAGGTTGGAAACAGTGGTGCAGAAGGACTGATACAGAAAGCAGAGGATTGAGATTGTGGATCAGAAGTACTGTTACAGAGAGCAGAGGTTGAAGACTGCGGTACAGAAGGACTGTTACAGAGAGCAGAGGTTGGAGAATGGGGAGCAGAAGAACTGTTGCAGAGAACAGAGTTTGGAGACTGGGGTGCAGCAGGACCGGTGCAGAATCCAGAGGTTGGAGACTGTGGTGGAAAAGTAATGTTACATAGAGCAGAGTTTGAAAACTGGGATGCAGAAGGATCTTACAGATAGCAGAGATTGTATACCGAGGTGCAGCAAGACTGTTACAGAGAGAAGATGTTGGAGACTTGGGTGCAGAAGGATCGTTGCAGACAGCAGAGTTTCCAGACTGAGGTGCAGAAGGACTGTTGCTGAGAGCAGATGTTGGAGACGTGGGTGCAGAAGAACTGTTGCTGAGAGCAGATTCTGGAGACTAGGATGCAGAAGGATCATTGCAGAGAGCAGAGGTTGGACACTGGGGTGCAGAAGGACTGTTACACAAATCAGAGGTTGGAGACTGGGGTGAAGAAGGACTGTTGCAGGGAGCAAGTGTTGGAGACTTGGGTGCAGAAGGACTGTTGCAGATAGCAGAGTTTGGAGACTGGGGTGCAGAAGGACTGATACACAAAGCAGAGTTTGGAGACTGGGGTGCAGAAGGACCGTTAGAGAGAGCAGAGTTTGGAGACTGCAATACAGGAGGACTGTTAAAGAGAGAAGAGGTTGAAGATTGGGGTGGAGAAGAACTGTTTCAGAGTGCAGATGTTGGAGCCTGGGGTGCAGAAGAACTGTTGCAGAGAGCAGAGTTTAGAGACTGGGGTTCAGAAGAACTGTTGCAGAGAGCAGTGGTTGGAGACTGAGGTACAGAAAGAATGTTACAGAGAGCAAAGTTTGGAGACAGGGGTACAGAATTACTGATACAGAAAGCAGAGGTTGGAAACTGGGGTGCAGAAGGACCGTTACATAGAGCAGAGGTTGGAGACTGAGGTTCAGTAGGACTGTTGCAGAGAGTAGAGATTAGATAATAGGGTGCAGAAGGACTGTTAAAGAGAGCAGAGTTTGGAGACTAGGGTACAGAAGGACTGGTGCAGAATCAAGATGTTGGATACTGTGGTGGAAAAGGAATGTTACAGAGAGCAGAGTTTGAAAACTGGGATGCAGAAGGATCTTACAGAGAGCAAAGTTTGGAGACAGGGGTGCATAAGCACTGTTGAGGAGAGGAGATGTTGGAGACTGGGGTGCAGAAAGATCCTTGCAGAGAGCAGAGGTTGGAGACTGAGGTGCAAAAAGATTGTTACAGAGAGTAGAGATTGGAGATTGGGGTGCAAAAGGCCTGTTACAAACAGCAGAGGTTGGAATCTGGGGTGCAGAATAACTGTTACAGAGAGCAGAGTTTTTAGAGAAGGTTGCAGAAGGATCTTACAGAGAGCAGAGATTTTATACCTAGGTGCAGCAGGACTGTTACAGAGAGCAGAGGTTCGAGACTGAGGTGCAGAAGGCCTGTTACGAAAAGCAGAGTTTGAAGACTGGGGTGCAGAAAGACTAATACAGAGGGCAGAGTTTTAGACTGGGTTTCAGAAGGATCTAACAGAGAACAGATGTTGGAGACTGAGGTGTAGAATGATCATTGCAGAGAGAAGAGTTTGGAGACTGGGGTGCTGAAGGCCTGTTACAGAGAGCAGAGATTAAAGACTGGGGTGCAGGAGGATTGTTATTGAGAGCAGAGTTTTTAGACTGAGGTGAAGAAGGACTGTTACAGAGAGCAGTGGTTGGAGACTGGGGTGCAGAGGGATCGTGCAAAGAGAAAAGGTTTGAGACTGAGGTGTAGAAGGACTTTTACAGAGAGCAGAGGTTTGAGACTGAGGTGCAGAAGGACTGTTACATGGAGCAAATTTTTGAGACTGTGATGCAGAAGGATCTTACATAGAGCAGAGTTTGGAGACTGAGGTGCAGAAGTACTGTTACAGAGAGCAGAAGTTAGAGACTGGGGTGCAGAAGGACTGTTACACAGAGCATAGGTTGAAGACTGGGTTGTAGAAAGACTGTTGCAGAGAGGAGAGGTTGGAGACTTGGGTGCAGAAAGACTTTTGCAGAGAGCAGAATTTGGAGACTGAGGTGCAGAAGGACTGTTACAGAGAGCAGAGTTTGGAGACTGGGGTGCAGAAGGACCGATACAGAGAGCAGAGTTTAGAGACTAGGGTACAGAAGGACTGTTGAAGCGAGCAGATATTTTAGACTGTAGTTCAGACGAACTGTAGAAGAGAGCAGAAGTTAGAGAATGGGGTGCAGAAGTAAGGTTGCAGAGGGCAGAGGTTGGATAAAGAATTGCAGAAGGACTATTACAGAGAGCAGAGTTTGGAAACAGTGGTGCAGAAAGACTGATACAGAAAGCAGAGGTTTGAGATTGTTGTGCAGAAGGACCGTTACAGAGAGCAGAGGTTGAAGACTGCGGTACAGAAAGAGTGTTACAGAGAGCAGAGGTTGGAGAATTAGGAGCAGAAAAACTGTTGCAGAGAACAGAGTTTGGAGATTGGGATGCAGCAGGACCGGTGCAGAATCCAGAGGTTGGAGACTGTGGTGGAAAAGTAATGTTACATAGAGCAGAGTTTGAAAACTGGGATGCAGAAGGATCTTACAGATAGCAGAGATTGTAGACCAAGGTGCAGCAAGACTGTTACAGAGAGAAGAGGCGCAGAAGGATCGTTGCAGACAGCAGAGTTTCCAGACTGAGGCACAGAAGGACTGTTGCTGAGAACAGATGTTGGAGACGTGGGTGCAGAAGAACTGTTTCTGAGTGCATATTCTGGAGACTGGGATGCAGAAGGATCATTGCAGAGAGCAGAGTTTGGACACTGGGGTGCAGAAGGACTGTTACACAAAGCAGAGGTTGGAGACTGGGGTGAAGAAGGACTTTTTCAGAGAGCAGATGTTGGAGACTTAGGTGCAGAAGGACTGTTGCAGAGAGCAGATGTTGGAGACTGGGATGCAGAAGGATTATTGCAGAGAGCAGAGTTTGAACACTGGGGTGCAGAAGGACTGTTACACAGAGTAGAGGTTGGAGACTTGGGTGAAGAAGAACTGTTGCAGGGAGCAGGTGTTGGAGACTTGGGTGCAGAAGGACTGTTGCAGAGAGCAGAATTTGGAGACTTAGGTTCAAAAGGACTGTTGCAGATAGCAGAGTTTGGAGACTGGGGTGCAGAAGGACCGTTAGAGGTAGCAGAGTTGGAGACTGCAATACAGGAGGACTGTTAAAGAGAGAAGAGGTTGAAGATTGGGGTGGAGAAGAACTGTTTCAGAGTGCAGATGTTGGAGACTGGGGTGCAGAAAAACTGTTGCAGAGAGCAGCGGTTGGAGAATTAGTTGCAGAAAGAATGTTACAGATAACAAAGTTTGGAGACAGGGGTACAGAATTACTGGTACAGAAATCAGAGGTTGGAGACTGGGGTACAGAATTACTGATACAGAAAGCAGAGGTTGGAGACTGGGGTGCAGAAGGACCGTTACAGAGAGCAGAGGTTGGAGACTGAGGTTCAGAAGGACTGGTGCAGAGAGCAGAGTTTAGATAATGGGGTGTAGAAGGACTGTTAAAGAGAGCATAGTTTAGAGACTCGGGTACAGAAGGACCGGTGCAGAATCCAGAGGTTGGAGACTGTGGTGGAAAAGGAATGTTACAGAGAGCAGAGTTTGAAAACTGCGATGCAGAAGGATCTTACAGAGAGCAGAGTTTGGAGACAGGGGTGCAGAAGGACTGCTGAGGAGAGGAGACTTTTGAGACTGGGGTGCAGAAGGATTGTTGCAGAGAGCAGAGGTTGGAGACTGAGGTGCAAAAAGACTGTTACAGAGAGTAGAGTTTGGATATTGGGGTGCAGAAGGACTGATACAGAAGGCAGAGTTTTAGACTGGGTTGCAGAAGGATCTAACAGAGAGCAGATGTTGGAGACTGAGGTGTAGAATGATTGTTGCAGAGAGAAGAGTTTGGAGACTGGGGTGCTGAAGGCCTGTTACAGAGAGGAGAGTTTGGAGACTAAGGTGCAGAAGCCCTGTTAAAGAGAGCAGAGTTTGAAGACTGGGGTGCAGAAGGATTGTTATAGAGAGCAGAGTTAGGATACTGAGTGGCAGAAAGATCTTACAGAGAGCAGAGTTTTTAGACTGAGGTAAAGGAGGACTGTTACAAAGAGAAGTGGTTGGAGACTGGGGTGCAGAGGGATCGTGCAGAGAGAAAAGGTTTGAGACTGAGTTGTAGAAGGACTTTTACAGAGAGTAGAGGTTGGAGACTGCGGTGCAGAAAGACTGTTACAGGGAGCAAATTTTGCAGACTGTGTTGCAGAAGGATCTTACATAGAGCAGAGTTTGGAGACTGAGGTGCAGAAGTACTGTTACAGAGAGCAAAGGTTGGAGTCTGGGGTGCAGAAGAATTGTTGCAGAAAGCTAAATTTTCAGACTGAAGTTAAGAAGGACTGTTGCAGAGAGCAGATTTTGGAGACTGGGGTGCAGAAAGTTCGTTACAGAGAGCAGAAGTTGGAGACTGGGGTGCAGAACAACTGCTACAAAGAACAGAGGTTGGAGACTGGGGTGCAAAAGGCCTGTTACAGAGAGCAGAGTTCTGAGACTGGGGTGCAGAAAAACTTTTACAGAGAGCAGAGTTTTTTAGACTTGGTTTAAAAGGATCTTACAGAGAGCAGAGGTTTGAGACTGAGGTGCATAAGGACGGTTGCAGAGAGAAGATATTGGAGACTGCAGTACAGAAGGACTGTTACAGAGAGCTGAGGTTGGAGACTAGGGTACACAAGAACTTTTTCAGAGAGAAGATGTTGGAGACTGTTGTTCAGAAGGACTGTTGCAGAGAGCAGAAGTTGGAGAATGGGGTACAGAAAGACTTTTGCAGAGAGCAGAGTTTGGAGACTGAGGTTCAGATGGACGGATAATGAAAGCAGAGGTTGGAGAGTGGCATGCAAAAGGACCTTTACAGAGAGCAGAGTTTGGAGACTATGGTACAAAAGGACTATTACAGAGAGCAGAGTTTGAAGACTGGGAGCAGAAGGACTGTCTCGGAGTACAGAGGTAGGAGACTGGAGTGCAGCAGGACCATTGAAGAAAGCAGAGGTTGGAGACTGGCGTGGAGAATGAATATTACAGAGAGCAGATTTTGGAAACTGGGGTGTAAAAAGATCTTTCAGAGACCAGAGGTGGGAGACTGAGGTGCAGAAGGATCGTTGCAGAGAGTAGGTGTTGGAGACTGGGGTGCAGAAGGATTGTTTAGAGAGCAGATGTTGAAAACTGGGGTGCAGAAAGACTCTTGCAGAGATCAGAGTTTGAAGACTGAGGTGGAGAAGGACTGTTCCAGAGAAAGCGGTTGGAGACTGGGGAACAGAAGGATTGTTGCAGAGAGAAGAGATTTAAGACTGAGGTACAGAAAGATCGTTGCAGAGAGCAGAGGTGAAGACTTGGCTGCAGAAGGACTGTTACACAGAGCACACGTTGCAGACTGGGGTGCAGAAGGAATGTTGCAGAGAGCAGAGTTGGATATGAGGTGCAGAAGGACTGTTACAGAGAGCAGAGTATGTAGACTGGGGAGCAGAAAGACTGATAGAGAAAGCAGAGGTTGGAGACTGGTGTGCAGAAGGACTGTTACAAAGAGCAGAGTTTGGAAAATGCGGTACAGAAGGACTGTTACCGAGAGCAGAGGTTGGCAACTGGGGTGCAGAAAGAGTGTTGCAAAGAACAGAGTTTGGAGACTGAGGTGCAGAAGGACTGTTACAGAGAGCAGAGTTTTTAGACAATGTTGCAGAAAGATCTTACAGAGAGCAGAGTTTGTAGACTGAGGTGCAGCAGGACTGTTAAAGAGAGCAGAGGTGAAAGACTGGGGTTCAGGAGGCCTGTTATGAAGAGCAGAGTTTTTAGAAGGGCTCCAGAAGGACTGTTACTGATGGCGGAGTTTGGAGACTTGGTTGCAGAAGGGTTTTCCAGATATCAGATGTTGGAGACTGAGGTGCAGAAGGACTGTTACAGAGAGTAGAGGTTGGAGACTGAGTTTCAAAAAGATTGTTGCAGAGAACAGAGGTTGGAGACTGGGGTACAGAAGGATCGTTGCAGTCAGCAGAGTTTCCAGACTGAGATGCAGAAGTACTCTTACACAGATCAGAGGTTGAAGACTGAGGTTAAGAAGGACAGTTACGAAGAGCAGATGTGGGAAACAGGGGTGCAGGACTGATACAGAGCAGAAGTTGGAGACTGAGGTACAGAAGGACTGTTACAGAGAGCAGAGGTTGGAGACTCAGGTGCAGAAAAATAATTGCAGAGAGCAGAGTTTTCAGACTGAGGTACAGAAGAACTGTTGCAGAGAGCAGATGTTGGAGATTGAGGTGCAGAAGGACTATTGCAGCGAGCAGAGATTGGAGACTGGGGTGCAGAAGGACTGTTGCAGAGCAGTTTATAAAGACTAGGGTGTAGAAGGACTGTTCCAGAGAGCAGAGGTTGGAGATTGGGGTGTAGAAGGACTCTTGCAGAGATCAGAAGATGGAGCCTGGGTTTGAGAAGGACAGTTACCGAGAGCAGATGTTGGAGACTCGGGTGCAGAAAGAATGTTGCAGAGAGCAGTAATTAAAGACTGGGGTGCATATGGACTATTGCAGACAGCAGAGGTTGCAGACTGAAGTGCAGAAGGACTGATACAGACAACAGAGTTTCGAGAATGTGGTGCAGAAGGACTGATACAGAAAGCAGAGGTTGGAGAATGTGGTGCAGAAGGACCCTAAAAAGAACAGAGGTTGGAGACTGCGGTAGAGAAGGACTGTTACAGAGAGCAGAGTTTGGAGACAGGTGTGCAAAATTATCTTACAGAGAGCATAGGTTGTAGACTGGGGTGCAGAAGGACTGTTGCAGAGCATATCATGGAGACAAGGGTGTAGAAGGACTGTTACAGAGAGCAGAGGTTGTAGACTGGGGTGCAGAAGCTTCATACAGAGAGCAGAGTTTGGAGACTGAGGTGAAGATGGACTGTTGCAGAGAACAGAGATTGGAGACTGGGGTGCAGAAGAAATGATACAGAGGGCAGAGTTGGGAGACTGGTGTGCAGAAGCATCTTACATCGAGCAAAGTATGGAGACTGAAGTGCAGAAGGACTGTTGCAGAGAGCAGAGGTTGGAGACTGGGTGTAGAAGGACTGTTAAAGAGAGCAGAGTTTAAAGACTTGGGTGCAGAAGGCCTGTAACAGAGAGAAGAGGTTGGAGACTGGAGTGCAGAAGGCCTCTGACAGAGAGCAGAGATTGGAGACTGAGGTGCAGAAGGACAGTTTCAGAGAACAGAAATTGGAGACTGGGGTGCATAAGGACCGTTGCTGAGAGAAGAGGTTGGAGACTGATGTGAAGAAGGACGTTTACAGAGAGCACAGGTAGGAGACTGGGGTGCAAAATGAATGTTGCAGAGAGCAGAGGTTGGAGACTGGGGTGCAGAAGGACTGTTACAAAAATCAGAGGTTAGAGACTGAGGTGCAGAAAGACTGTTAAAGAGAGCAGAGCTTGAAGAGTGGGTTCAGAAGGACTTATTGAGAAAGTGGATGTTGAAGACTGGGGTGCAGAAGGACGGATAAAGCGAGCAGAGGTTGGAGACTCTGGTACAGAAGGACTGCTACAGAGTGCAGAGGTTTGTGAATGCAGTGCAGAAGGACTGTCGCAGAGAACACAGTTTGAAGACAGGGGTGCAGAAGAACCTTTGCAGAGAGCAGAGGTTTGAGACTGAGGTGCAGAATTATTGTTACAGAGAGCAGAGTTTAGAGACTGGGGTGCAGAAAGACTGTTTCAGTGAGCAGAGTTTGCAGACTGGGTTTCAGAAGGGTCTCAAAGAAAGAAGAGGTTGGAGACTGATTTACAAAAGGACTGTTACAGCGAGCAGAGTTTGGAGACTGGGGTGCAGAAGATTGTTGCAGAGAGCAGAGTTTTTAGACTGAGGTACAGAAGAACTGTTGCAGAGAGCAGATGTTGGAGACTGGGTGAACAAGGACTGTTGCAGTAAGCGCAGGTTGGAGACAGGGTGCAGAAGGATCGTTGCAGAGAGCAGAGATTGGAGACTGGGGTGCAGAAGGACTGATAAAGACCACAGAGGTTGGAGACTGGGGTGAAGAAGGCCTGTTACAGAGAGCAGAGTTTGGAGACTGGGGTGCAGAAGGACTATTACAGAGAGCAGAGTTTGGAGACTGGGTTACAGAAGGATCTTACAGAAATCAGAGGTTGGAGACTGACGTGCAGAAGCACTGTTGCAGAGAGTAGAGTTTGGAGACCTAGGTGCAGAGGGACCGTTGCAGAGAGCAGAGCTTAGAGACTGAGGTGCAGAATGATTGATAAAGAGAGCAGAGGTTGGAGACTGGGGTGCAGAAGTCATGTTACACAGAGCAGAGGTTAGAGACTGCAGTACAGAAGGACTGTTACAGAGAGCAGATGTTGCACACTGTGGTGCAGAAGGACTGTTGCAGAGAACAGCAGTTTGAGACTGGGGTGCAAAAGGACCATTGCTGAGAGAAGAGGTTGGGGACTGATGTGCAGAAGGATTGTTACAGAGAGCATAAGTTGGAGACTGAGATGCAGAAGGACTGTTACAGAGAGTAGAGTTTGGAGACTTGGGTGCAGAAGGACTGACAGAGAGCAGAGGTTTGATACAGGTGTGCAGAAGTATCTTACAGAGAGCAGAGATTTGAGACTGTGGTGTAGAAGGAGTGTTGCAGAGAGCAGAGGTTGGAGACTGGGGTGCAGAAAGACTGTTGCAGAGAGCAAAGGTTAAAGACTGTGGTGCAGAAGGACTGTTACAGAGAGCAGAGTTTGGACACTGGGGTGCAGGACTGATACAGAAAGCAGATGTTGGAGACTGGGGTGCAGAATTATTGTTGCAGACAGAAGAGGTTGGAGACTGGGTTTCAGAAGGACTGTTTCAGAGAGCAGAATTTGGAGACTTAGGTGCAGAAGGACTGTTACAAAGAGCAGAGGTTGGAGACTGGGATGCAGAAGGACTGTTGCAGAGAACAGAGGTTGAAGACTGGGGTGCAGAAGGATAGTGGAAGAGAGCAGAATTTTCAGTTGAGGTGCAGATGGACTAATGCAGAGAGCAGATGTTGGAGACTGGTGTGCAGAAGGACTGTTGCAGAGAGCAGAGGTTGAAGATTCGTGTGCAGAAGGTCTGTTCCAGAGAGGAGATGTTGGAGACTGGGGTGCAAAAAGCCTGTTACAGAGAGCAGAGTTTTGAGAAGCGGTGCATAAGGACTGTTACAGAGAGTAGAGGTTGGATATTGAGGTGCAGATGGACAATTGCAGGGAGAAAAGTTTGAAGACTGAGTTGCAGTAGGATTGTTACAGAGAGCAGAGGTTGGAGACTGAGGTGCAGAAAGACTGATACAGAAAGCAGAGTTTAGAGACTGGGGTGCAGAACGACCATTACAGAGAGCAGAGGTTTGGGACTGGGGTGCAGAAGAACTGTTACAGAGAGCAGAGGTTGGAGACTGGGGTGCAGAAGGACTGTTGCAGAGAGCAGAGGTTGGAGACTGAGGTGCAGAAGGACTGTTACAGAGAGCAGAGGTTGGAGATTGGGGTGCAGAAAGACTGTTGCAGAGAACAGAGGTTGGCGACTGAGGTGCACAAGGACCGTTGAAGATAGCAGAGGTTGCAGACTGGGGTGCAGAAGGATCTTACAGAGAGCTGAGGTTGGAGACTGAAGCGCAGGAGGACTGTTGTAGAGAGCAGATGTAGAAGACTGGGGTGCAGAAGAATTGTTGCAGAGAGCAGAGTTTGGAGATTGGCGTGCACGACTGGTAAGAAAGCAGATGTTGAAGACTGGGGTGGCAAAGGACCATTACAGAGAGCTAAGATTGGAGACTGGGGTGCAAAAACACTTTTACAAAGAGCAGAGATTGGAGACTGGGTTTCGGAATAAATGTTACTGAGAGTAGAGTTTGGACACTGGGGTAAAGAAGCATATTACAGAGAGCAGAGTTTTGGGAATGGTGTGTAGAAGGACCTTTTCAGAGAGCAGAATTTGGAGACTGGGGTGCAGAAAGATTGTTACAGAGAACAGAGTTTTGATATTGAGGTGCAGAAGGACTGTTGCATAGACCAGAAGTTGGTAATTTGGGTGCAGAAGGACTATTGCCGAGAGCAGAAGTTGGAGACTGAGGTGCAGAAAGATTGTTACAGAGAGCAGAGGATTGAGTCTGGGGTTCAGAAGGAATGATACAAAAAGCAGACTTTGGAGACTGGGGTACAGGAGGACCACTACAGAGAGAAGAGTTTGGAGACTGGGGTGCAGAAGGACTTTTGCAGAGATTAGATGATGAAGACTGGGGTTCAGTAGGACTGTAGCAGAGAGCAGACATTGGAGACCGTGGTGCAGAAGAACTGATACAGAAATCAGTGTTTGGAGACTGGGGTGCAGAAGGACAATTACAGGAAGCAGAGTTTAGAGACTGCAGTACAGAAGGACTGTTACAGAGAGCAGAGTTCGGAGACGGGGTTGCAGAAGGATTTTATAGAGAGCAGAGGTTGAAGACTCGGGTGCAGAAGGACTGTTGCAGAGAGCAGACGTTGGGGACTGGGGTGCAGAAGAATCCTTTCAGAAAGCAGAGGTTGGCAACTGGGGTGTAGAAGGACTGTTGCAGAGAGCAGAGGTTGTAGACTGAGGTGTAGAAGGGAGCAAAGTTTGAAGACTGGGATGCAGAAATACTGTTGCAGTAAGCAGAGGTTAGAGACTTGGTTGGAGAAGGAATGTTACAGAGAGAAGAGTTTGTAAACTTTGGTGTGGAAAGACCGTTACAGAGAGCAGAGATTGGAGACTGCAGTACAGAAGGACTGTTACACAGAGCAGATATTGGAGACTGTGGTGCAGAAGGACTGTTGCAGAGCAGATGTTGGATACTGGGGTGCAGAAGGACTGTTGCAGAGAGCAGAGGTTGGAGACTGTGGTGCAGAAGGACTGAGACAGAAAGCAGATTTTGTTGACTGGGGTGCAGAAGGAGCATTACAGAGAGCAGAGGTTAGAGACTGTGGTACAGAAGAACTGTTTTAGAGAACAAGGCTGGAGACTGCGGTGCATAGGGACCATTGCAGAGGGCAGACGTTGGAGACTGCGGTGCAGAATGAATGTTACAGAGAGCAGAGTGTGGAAACTGGGGTGCAGAAGAATGTTAAAGAGAGGAATGTTTGAAGACTTGGGTGCAGAACAATTGTTGCAGAGTGTAGACGTTGGAGACTGGGGTGCAGAAGGATCTTTGCAGAGAGTTGATTATGAAGACTGAGGTATTGAAGGACTGTTCTAGAGAGCAGACGTTGGAGACTGGGGTGAAGGAGGACTGTTGCAGAGAGCAGTTGTTGAAGACTGAGGTGCAGAAAAACTGTTACAGAGAGCAGTGTTTGGAGACTGGGGTGCAGAAGGACTAATACTGAGACCTGAGTATGGTAACTTGGGACCAGAACGATCTTACAGAGAGGAAATTTTTGTGACTGGGGTGCAGAAGTATTGTTGCAGAGAGCAGACTTTGGAGACTGGGGTGCAGAAGGATCGTTGCAGAGAGTAGATTATGGAGACTGGTGTATAGAAGGACTGTTCTAGAGAGCAGAATTTGGAGACTGGGGTGAAGAAGGACTGTTGCAGAGAGCAGTTGTTGTAGACTGAGGTGTAGAAAAACTGTTACAGAGATCAGTGTTTAGAGACTAAGGTGCAGAAGGACTGTCGCAGAGAGGAGAGGTTGGAGACTGGGTGCAGAAGGACTGTGCAGAGTGCAGTGTTTTAGCCTGGGGTGCAGAAAGACTGTTACAGAGAATAGAGGTTAGAGACTGCTGTATAGAAGAACTGTTAAAGAGAGCAGAGGTATGAGACAGGTGTGCAGAAGGATCTTACAGAGAGCAGAGGTTGGAGACTGGGGTGCAATAGTACTGATGCAGAGAGCAGAGTTTGGAGAATGGGGTGCAGAAGGAATGTTGCAGAGAGAAGAGGTTGGATACTGAGGTGCAGAAGGCCTGTTTCAAAGAGCAGAGCTTGGAGACTGGGGAGCAGATGACATGTAACACACAGTAGAGTTTGGAGACTGAGTGGAATAAGGATCTTACAGAGAGCAGAGGTTGGTGACTGAGGTGCCAAAGGACTGTCAGAGAGAGCAGAGGTTGGAAACTGTGGTCCAGAAAAATCCTGTCAGAGAGCAGAGTTTTCAGAATGAGGTTTAGAAAAACTGTTGCAGAGAGCAGATGTAGGGGACTGGGGTGCAGAAGAACTGTTGCAGAGAGCAGAGGTTGGAAACTTGGGTGTAGAAGGATCGTTGTAGAGAACATAGGGTGCAGACTGGGCTGCCGAAGGAGTTGTACAGACTGCAGAATTTTGAGACTGGGGTGCAGAAGCACTGTTACAGAGAGTAGATGTTGAAGGCTTAGGTGCAGAAAGACCTTTGCAAAGAGAAGCGGTTGGAGACTGAGGGGCAGAAGGACTGTTGCAGAGATCAGAGGTTGGAGACTTGGGTGTAGGACTGTTGCAGAGAGCAGAGGTTGAAGTTTGGGGTTCCAAAAGACTGTTGCAGCTAGCAGACGTTAGAGACTGAAATGCAGAAGGACAGTTACAGAGCACAGGTTGGAGATTGAGTGCAGAAGGACTGATAAAGAAAGCAGAGGTTGGAGAGTGGGGTGCAGAAGGACCGTTACAGAGAGAAAAGTTTGGAAACTGCAGTACACAAGTACTGTTACAGAGAGCATAGGTTCGAGACTGGGGTGGAGAAGGACTCTTGTAGAGAGCAGATGTTGGAGACTGGGGTGCATAAGGACCGTTGCAGAGAGCAGAGGTTGGAGACTGGGGTGCAGAAGGACTGTTGCAGAGAGCAGAGGTTGGAGACTGGGTGCAGTAGGACAATTGCAGAGTGCAGAGGTTTCAGACTGTGGTAGAGAAGGACTGTCACAGAGCAGAGTTTGGAGACTGTGGTGCAGAAGGCCTGTTGCAGACAGCAGAGTTTAGAGACTTAGGTGCAGAAGAAGTGTTGTAGAGAACAGAGGTTGAAGACAGGGGTGCAGAAGGATCATTGCAGAGACGAGAGTTTGGAGACTGGGGTGCAGAAGGACTGATACAGAAAGCAGAGTTCAGAGACTGGGGTGCAGAATGCCTGTTACAGACAGAAGAGTTTGGAGACTGGGGTGCAGACAGATTGGTACAGAGAGCAGAGTTTTAATACTAGGTTGCAGAAAGATATTATGGAGAGCAAAAGTTGGAGATTGAGGTGCAGAAGCACTGTTACAAAGAGAAGATGTTGGAGACTGAGGTGCAGAAGAACCGTTGCAGAGAGCAGACATTGGAGACCGAGGTGCAGAAGGATTGTTACAGAGAGCAGAGGTTGGACACTGGGGTGCAGAAGGACTGATACAGAAAGCAGAGGTTAGAGACTCGGGTGCCGAAGGACCCTTACAGAGAGCAGAGGTTGGAGACTGAGGTGCAGACGGACTGTTGCAGGGAGCAGAGTTTGCAGACTGAGTTGCAGAAGGACTGTTACAGCGGGCAGATTTTCGAGACTATTGTGGAAAATGACTGATATAATAAAGCAGAGGTTGGATACTGGGGTGCATAAGGACCCTTACAGTGAGCAGAGGTTGGAGACTGGGGTGCAGAAGGACTGTTGCAGAGAGCAGAGGTTGGAGACTGGGTGCAGTAGGACAATTGCAGAGTGCAGAGGTTTCAGACTGTGGTAGAGAAGGACTGTTACAGAGCAGAGTTTGGAGACTGTGGTGCAGAAGGCTTGTTACAGACAGCAGAGTTTGGAGACTGGGGTGCAGAAGGACTATTACAGGAAGCAGAGTTTGGAAATTGGGGTGCAGAAAGACTGTTACAGAGAGCAGAGGTTGGAGACTTCGGTATAGGACTGTTACCGAGAGCGGAGGTTGGAGACTGGGGTGCAGAAGGATTCTTATATAGAGCATAGGTTGGAGACTGAGGTGCACAAGGTTACATACAGAGAACAGAGGTTAGAGACTGGGGTTAAGACAGACTGATACAGAAAGCAGAGGTTGAAGACTGGGGTGTAGAAGGACCCTTACAAATAGCACAGGTTAATGACTGCAGTACAGAAGGACTGTTACAGAGAGCAGATCTTGGAGTCTGAGGAGCAGAAGTACTGTTTCAGAGCAGAAAGGTTGGAGACTGGGGTGGAGAAATAATGTTACAAAAAGCAAAGTCTGGAAACTGGAGTGCAGAAGGATATTACAGAGAGCAGAGTTTGGAGACTGAGGTGTAGAAGGACTGTTACAAATAGAAGAGGTAGGAGACTGGGGTGCAGAAGGTCGTTGCAGAGAGCAGAGTTTTCAGACTGAGGTGCAGAATTGTTGCAGAGAGCAGATGTTGGAGACTGGGCTGCAGAAGGACTGTTGCAGAGTGCAGATGTTGGTAACTAGGGTGCAGAAGAACAGTTTTAGAGAGCAGAGGTTAAAGACTGGGGTGCAGAGGACTGTTGCAGAGAGCAGAGTTTGGAGACTGAGGTGTGGAAGGCCTGTAACAGAGAGCAGAGTTTGAAGACTAAGATGCAGAAAGACTGTAACAGAGAGCAGAGGTTGGATACAGTTGTGCAGAAGGATTTTACAGAGAGCAGAATTTGGAGACTAAGGTGCAGAAGCACTGTTGCAGAGATCAGAGTTTGGAGACTGGGGTACACTAGGATCATTGCAGAGAGCAAGGTTGGAGACTGGGGTGCAGAAGGATCGTTGTAGAGAGCAGATTTTGGAGAGTGGGTTGCCGAGGCCTGATACAGAGAGTAGAGATTGGAGACTGGCCTGCAGAAGGCCTTTTACAGAGAGGAGGGGTGGGAGACTGAGGTGCAGAAGTCCTGTTACATAGAGTAGAGGTTGGAGACTGGGGTGAAGAAGGATCGTGAAGAGAGCAGAGGTTTCAGGCTGAGGTGCAGAAGGACTGTTGTAGAGATCAGAGGTTGGAGACTGGGGTGCAGTAGGATCATTACAGAGAGCAGAGGTTAGAGACTGGGGTGCAGAAGGATTGTTGCAGAGAGCAGAGTTGGGAAACTGGCGTGCAAAAGGCCTGTTACATAGAGCAGAGGTTAGAGACTGGGATTCAGAAGGACTGTTGCAGAGAGCACAGGTTTGAGATTGGGGTGCAGAAGGACTGTTGCAGAATGCAGATGTTGGAGACTTGGGTGCAGAAGCAGTGTTGCAGAGAGCAGAGTTTGTAGACTGAGGTTCAGAAGCACTGTTACAGAGAGCAGAGGTTGGAGAATGGGGTGCAAAAGGCCTGTTACAGAGAGCAGAGGTTGGAGACTGGGATTCAGAAGGACTGTTACAGAAAGCAGGGTTTGGAGACAGAGTTGCAGAAGGATCGTTGCAAAGAACATAGTTTCAGACTGAGGTGCAGATGGACTGTTGAAGAGAGCAGAGTTTGGAGACTGAGTTGCAGAAGGACTGTTACAGAAAGCAGAGTTTGGAGACTGGGGTGCAGAAGAACTGATAGAGAAAGCTGATGTTGGAGTCTGGGGTTCAAAAAGAGTATTACAGAGTGCAGAGTTTTGAGACTGTGGTACAGAAGGACTGTTATATAGAGCAGAGGTTGGAGACTGAGGTCCAGAAGGATTGTTATGGAGATCAGTGGGTGGAGACTGGGGTGCAAAAGGAGAGATACAGAGAGCACAGATGGAGACTGTTGTGCAGAAGAAATGTTGCAGAAAGCAGAAGTTGGAGACTGGGGTGCAGAAGGACTATTACTGAGAGCAGAGGTTGGAGACTGGGGTGCAGAAGAACTGATAAATAAAGCTGATGTTAAAGACTGGGGTTCAGAAGGACCATTACAGAGAGCAGAGTTTTGAGACTGCGGTACAGAAGGACTGTTACAGAGAGCAGAGTTTAGAGACTGAGGTGCAAAAGGAGTGTTGCAGGGAGTAGAGGTTTGAGACTTTGGTGCAGAAGGACTGTGGCAGAAAGAAGAGTTTGGAGACTTAGGTGAAGAAGGACTATTTCCGAGAGCAGAGGTTGGAGACTGGGGTACAGAAGTACTGATACAGAAAGCAGAGTTTGGAGACTGGGATGCAGAAGGACCTTTACATACAGAAGATTTTTGAGACTGCACTACAGATAACAGAGGTTGGAGAAGGGGTGCAGAAGGTATGTTACAGAGGGCAGAGTTTACAGACTGGGTTTCAGAAGGATCTTACAGAGA
>NW_027524176.1:0-88345 GCF_052094955.1 Ictidomys tridecemlineatus | reverse complement strand
ACAGAAAGCAGAGGTAGAGTCTGGGGTGCAGAAGGATCGTTGAAGAGAGCAGAAGTTGGAGACTGAGTTACAGAAGAATCGTTGAAGAGAGCAGAGGTGGAGACAGGGCTGCAGAAGGATAGTTACAGAGAGAAGAGGTGGGAGACTGCGGTGCAGAAGGACTGTTACAGAGAGCACAGGTTGGAAACTAGGGTGCAGGAGAATGTTGCAGAAAGAAGAGGTTGGAGACTGGCGTGCAGAAGGACTGTTCAGAGAGCAGAGTTTGGAGACTGGGGTGCATAAGGCCTGCTACAGAGAGCAGAGGTTGGAGACTGGGTTGCAAAAGGACTGTTATAGAGAGCAGAGTTTTGAGGCTGGGTTGAAGAAGGATCTTACAGAGAGCAGTGGTTGGTGACTGTGGTGAAGGACGAATGTTACAGAGAGCAGTGATAAGAGACTGGGATGCAGAAGGATCGTGCAGAGAGCAGTGGTTTCAGACTGAGGTGCAGAAGGACTGATTACAGAGAGAAGTGGTTGGAGACTGACTTGCAGCAGGACTGTTACAGATAGCAGAGTTTGGTGACTGAGGCGCAGAAGGACTGTTTCAGAAAGAAAAGGATGGAAACTGGGGTACAGAGGGACCGTTACAGAGAGCAGAGTTTGGAGACTGCAGAATAGAAAGACTGTAACAGAGAGCAGAGGTTTGAGAATACGGTGCAGAAGGATTGTTACAGAGAGCAGAGGTGGAGACTGGGGTGCAGAAGGACTGTTACACAGAGCAGAGTTTGAAGACTGGGGTGTAGAAGGACTGTTGCAGAGAGCAGAGGCTGGAGACTTGGGTGAAGAAGGACTGTTGCCAAGAGCAGAATTTGGAGACTGAGGTGCAGTAGGATGTTGAGGAGAGGAGAGGTTGGAGACTGGGGTGCAGAAGGATTGTAGCAGAGAACAACATTTTAAGAATGAGGTGCAGAAGCACTGTTGCAGAGACCACAGGTTGGAGACTGGGGCGCAGAAGGACTGTTACACAGAGCAGTGGTTTGAGACTGGGGTGCAGAAGTCTTGTTATAGAGAACAGACTTTGGAGACTGGGGTGCATAAGGCTTTTTACGGAGAGGAGAGTTGGGAGAAGGGGTGCAGAAGGACTGTTAGAGAGGGCTGAGTTTGGAGACTGGGTTGCAGAAGGATCTTACAGAGAGATGATGTTAGAGACTGAGGTATAGAATGATTGTTGCAGAGAGAAGAGTTTGGAGACTGGGGTGCAGAAGGCCTGTTACAGAGAGCAGAGGTTGAAGACTGGGTTGCAGAAGGACGGTTAGAAAGCAAATTTAGGAGACTGTGTGGCAGAAGGATCTTACAGAGAGAAGAGTTTGAAGACTGAGGTGCAGGAGGACTGTTACAGAGAGCATTGGTTGGAGACTGGGGTTCAGATGAATCGTGTAGAGAGAAGAGGTTTCAGACTTAGGTGTAGATTGACTGTTACAGAGAGCAGAGGTTGGAGACTGAGGTGCAGAAGGACTGTCACCGGGAGCAAATTTTGGAGACTGTGTTGCACAAGGATCTTACATAGAGCAGAGTTTGGAGACTGAGGTGCATTAGGACTGTTACAGAGAGCAGATGTTGAAGTCTAGGGTGCAGAAGTGTTGTTGCAGAAAGCAAAATTTTCAGACTGAGGTGCAGAAGAACTTTTGCTGAGACCAGACGTTGGAGACTGGGGTGCACAAGGATCATTGCAGAGAGCAGAAGTTGGAGACTGCAGTACAGAAGGACTGTTGCAGAGAGAAAAGGTTTGAGACTAGGGTACAAAAAGACTTTTCAGAGAGAAGATGTTGAATACTGTTTTTCAGAAGGACTGTTGCAGAGAGCAGAAGGTGAAAAATGGGTTGCAGAGGACTTTTGCAGAGAGCAGAGGTTGAAGACTGAGGTTCAGATGGACAGACAAAGAAAGCAGAGGTTGGAGACTGCGTGCAAAAGGATCTTTACAGAGAGCAGAGTGTGCAGACTGCGGTACAGAAGGACAGTTACACAGAGCAGATTTTGGAGACTGGGGAGCAGAAGGAGTGTTGCAGAGTACAGAGGTTGGAGACTAAGGTGCAGCAGGACCATTGCAGAAAGCAGAGGTTGGAGACTGGTGTGGAGAAGGAATATTACAGAGAGCAAAGTTTGAAAACTGGGGTCAGAAGGATCTTTCAGAGAGCAGAGTTTGGAGACTGGGGTGCAGAAGGATTGTTGCAGAGAAGAGTTTGGACACTGGGGTTCAGAAGGACTGTTGTAGAGAGCAGATTTTGGAGACTGAAGTGCAGCAAGGACTGTTTAGAGAGCAGATGTTGGAGACTGGGGTGCAGAAGGACTCTTGCAGAGAGCAGAGGTTGAAGACTGAGGTGGAGAAGGACTGTTACACAGAACAGAGTTTGTAGACTGGGGTGCAGAAGGACTGTTGCAGAGAGCAGAGTTTTAAGACTGAGGTACAGAAAGATCATTGCAGAGAGCAGAGGTGGAGACTTGGCTGCAGAAGCACTGTTACACACAGCACATGTTGCAGACTGGGTTGCAGAAGGAATTTTTGCAGACAGCAGAGGTTGGAGACTGGAGCGCATAAGGACTGTTGCAGATAGCAGAGTTTGGATATGAGGTGCAGAAGGACTGTTACAGAGAGTAGAGAGTGGCGACTGGGGTGCAGAAGAAGTGTTGCAAAGAACAGAGTTTGGAGACTGAGGTGCAGAAGGACAGTTACAGAGAGCAGAGTTTTTCGACAAGGTTGCAGAAGGATCTTACAGAGAGCACAGATTGCAGAACGAGGTGCAGCAGGACTGTTACAGAGAGCAGATGTTGGAGACTGGGGTGTAGAAGGATTGTTATAGGGAACATACTTTAGAGGCTGGGGTGCAGAAGGCCTGATTCGGAGAGGAAATTTGGGAGTAGGCATGCAGAAAAACTGTTACAGAGGACATAGTTTGTAGTCTGGGATGCAGAAGGTACTTACAGAGAGCAGTTGTTTGAGAGTGAGGTGCAGAGGGACTGTTACAGAGAGTAGATGTTGGAGACTGAGGCACAAAAATATTGTTACAAAGAACAGATTTTGAAGACTGGGGTGAAGAAGGACTGTTTCAGATACCAGAGGTTGGAGAATGGGGTGTAGAAGGACTGTTGCAGAAACCAGAATTTGGAATCTGAGGTCCTGAAGGACTGTTGCAGAGAGCAGATGTAGGAGACTGAGATGCAGAAGGACTGTTGCAGAGAGCAGAGTTTGCAGACTGAGTTGCAGAAGGACTGTTACAGCGGGCAGAGTTTCGAGACTTTGGTGGAAAACGACTGATACAGAAAGCAGAGGTTGGATACTGGGATGCATAAGCACCCTTACGGAGAACAGAGGTTGAAGACTGCGGTACAGAAGGACAGTTACAGAGAGCAGAGGTTGGAAACTTGGGTGCAGAAGAACTTTTGTAGAGAACAGAGGTTGGAACTGGGTTGCAGGAGGATCGTTGGGGCGAGCAGAGTATGGAGACTGGGGTGTAGAAGGACTGTTGCAGAGAGCAGATGTTGGAGACTTGGGTGCAGAAAGACTGTTGCATAGAGCGGAGGTTGGAGACTGAGGTGAAGAAGGAAGGTTAGAGAGACCAGACTTTGGAGACTGGGGTGCAGAAGGACTTTTACAGAGAGCAGACGTTGGAGACTGGGGTGCAGAAGGATCGTTGCAGAGAGCAGAGTTTGGAGACTAGGGTATAGAAAGATCGTTAAAGAGAGCAGATTTTGGAGACTGTATTGCAGAAGGACTTCTACAGAGAGCAGAGATTGAAGACGGTTGTGCAGTAGGACATTTAGAGAGAGAACATGTTGGAGACTGATGTGCAGAAAAACTGTTGCAGAGAGCAAAGTTTGGAGACTGGGGTGCAGAAGGAGTGTTTCAGAGAGCAGAGGTTGCAGACTGAAGTACAGAAAGACCCTTACAGAGACCAGAGTTTGGAGACTGCGGTACAGAAGGACTGTTACAGAGAAAATAGGTTGGAAACAGGTGTTCAGAAAGATCTGACAGACAGCATAGGTTGGAGACTGGGGTGCATAATAACTGTTGCGGAGAGCAGAGATTGGAGACTGGGGTGCAGAAGGCCTGTAACAGAGAGCAGTGCTTGAAGACTGAGGTGCAGAAGAATCGTTTCTGAGAGCAGAGTTTCAGACTGAGGTGCAAAGGACTGTTACAGAGAGAAGAAGTTGGAGACTGGGGTGCAGAAGCGTGGTTACAGAGAGCAGAGGTTTTAAGACTGGGGTGGAGAAGGACTGCTGCAGAGAGTAGAGGTTGGAGACTGAGGTGCATAAGGAGTATTACAGAGAGCAGAAGTTGGAGACTGGGGTGCAGAAGGACTAATACAGAAAGCAGAGCTTGATGACTGGGGTGCAGGAGGACTGTTGCAGAGAGCAGAGGTTGGAGACTGAGGTGGGGCATGACTATTGTAGAGAGAAGATATTAGAGACTGGGGTTTCAGAAGGACTGTTGCATAGAGCAGAGATTGTAGACTGGTGTGCAGGAAGACTGTTGCAGAGAGCAGAGGTTGGGAATGAGGTGCAGAAAAACTGTTACAGAGAGCAGAGTTTAGAGACGGGGTGCAGAAGGACTGATACAGAAAGCAGATTTTGGAGACTGGGGTGCACAATAACCGTTACAGAGAGCACAGATTGGAGACTTTAGTACAGAAGGACGGTTACAGAGAAAAATGGATGGAGACTGGCGTGGTAAATGACTGTTGCAGAGAGCAGATTTTAAAGACTGGGGTGCAGAAGGACTGTTGCATCGAGCAGAGGTTCAAGACTGGGGTGCCTCAGGACTCTTGCACAGAGCAGAGATGGCAGAGTGAGGTGCAGAATCACTGATACAGAGAGCAGAGTTTGGAGACTGTGTTGCAGAAGGACTAATACAGAAAGCAGAGGTTGGAGAATGGGGTGCAGAAGGACCCTTACAGAGAGCAGAGTTCGGAGACTGATGTGCAGAAGGACTGTTACAGAGAGCAGAGGTTGGAGACTGGGGTGGAGAAGGAATGTTGCAGAGTGCAGGGTTCAGAGACTGGGGTACAGAAGGACTGTTACAGAGAGCAGAGTTTGGAGACTGGTGTTCAGATGGTTCTTACAGAGAACTGAGTTTGGAGACTGGAGTGCAAAAGGACTGTTACAGAGAGCAGAGGTAGTAGACTGGGCTGCAGAAGGGTCGTTGCAGAGAGTAGAGTTTTCAGACTGAGGTGCAGAAGAACTGTTGCAGAGAGCAGATGTTGGAGACTGGGGTGCAAAAGGACTGTTGCAGAGAGCAGATATTTGTAACTAGGATGCAGAAAGACTGTTGTAGAGAGCAGAGGTTGGAAATTTGGATTCAGAAGGACTGTTACAGAGAGCAGAGGTTGGATATTGGGGTGCAGAATAATCTTACAGAGAGCAGAATTTGGAGACTGAGGTGCAGAAGGACTTTTACAGAAACAAGAGGTAGGAGACTGGGGTGCAGTAGAATCATTGCAGAGAGCAGAGGTTGGAGACTGGGTTGCAGAAGTATTGTTGCAGAGAGCAGATTTTGGAGACTGGGGTGCAGAAGGCCTGTTACAGAGAGGAGAAGTTTGAGACTGGGGTGCAGAAGGACTGTTATAGAGAGCAGAGGTTGGAGACTGGGTTGCTGAAGAATTTTACAGAGAGCAAATTTTGGAGACTGAGTTTCAGGATGACTGTTACAGAGAGCAGTGTTTGAAGACTGGGTTGCAGAAGGATCCTGTAGAGAGCAGAGGTGTCAGACTGAGTTGCAGAAGGACTATTACAGAGAGAAGAGGTTGGAGACTGAGGTGTAGAAAGACTGTTATAAAGAGCAGAGTTTGGAGACTGAAGTGCAGAAGGACTCTTACAGAAAGCAGAGGTTGGAAATTGGGGTGTAGAAGGACACTTACTGAGACGAGAATTTGGAGACTAAGGTATAGAAAAACTGTTACAGAGAGCATAGGATGCAGACTGAGGTGCAGAAGGATAGATACATAGAGCAGAGTTTTGAGACTCAGGTTCAGAAGGACTGATACAGAAAGCAGAGTTTGAAGACTGGGGTGCAGAAGGCCCGTTACGGAGAGTAGAGTTTAGAGTCTGAGGTACAGAAAAACTATTACAAAGAGCAGATGTTTGAGACTGGGAAGCAGAATGACGGTTGCAGAGGAGAGAGTTTGGAGACTGGGGTGCCACAGGACACTTGAAGAAAGCAGAGTTTAAAGACTGGGTTGAAGGATGAATGTTCCAGAGAGAAGAGTTTGGAAACTGGAGTGCAGAAGGATCTTACAGAGACCAGATTTTGGAGACTGTGGTGCAAAAGGACTGTTACAGAGAGCAGAGGTTGGAGACTGGGGTCCAGAAGGATTGTAGCAGAGAGCAGTGTTTGGAGACTGGGATGCGGAAGGACTCTTGCAGAGAGCATAGGTTAGAGACTGGTGTCAGAAAAACTGTTGCAGAGAGCAGAGTTTGGAGACTGGAGTGCAGAAGGACTGTTGCAGAGAGCAGATGTTGGAGACTGAGTTGCAGAAACACTGTTACAGAGAGCAGAGATTGGAGACTGGGGTGCTGAAGGACTGGTACAGTGAGCAGAGGTTGGATACTGTGTTTAAATAGGACTGTTGCGGGGAGCAGACTTTGGAGACTGGGGTTAAGATGGATTTTACAGAGAGCATAATTTGGAGACTGAGGTGCAGAAGGACTGTTGCAGAGATCAGAGGTTGGAGACAGGGGTTAAGAAAGATCATTGGAGAGAGCAGATTTTGAAGACTGGGGTGCTGAATGCCTGCTACAGAGAGCAGAGATTTTGGACTGAGGGGCAGAAAGACTGTTACAGAAAGCAGAGGTTGGAAATTGGGGTGCAGAAGGACAGTTACAGAGACCAGAGTTTGGAGACTGCGGTATAGAAAAACTTTTACAGAGAGCAGAGGTTTAAGACTGGGGTGCAGAAGGACTGTTACAGAGAGCAGAGTTTGGAGACTGGGTTGCAGAAGGATTATTGCAGAGCACAGAATTTTTAGACTTATGTGCAGAACGACTGTTACAGAGAGCAGTTGTTGGAGACTTGGGTGCAGAAGGACTGTTTCAGAGAGCAGACGTTGGAGACTGGGGTAAAGAAGGATCGTTGTAGAGAGCAGAGGTTTTTTGACTGGGGTGCGAAAGGACTGTTACAGAGAACAGAGATTAGACACGGGGTTGCAGAAGGCCTGTTACAGAAGAGTTTGGAGCAAGGGTGCAGAAGGACTGATACAGAGAGAAGAGTTTGGAGACTGGGTTTCAGAAAGATATTACACAGAGCAGAGGTTGTAGACTGAGGTGCAGAACGACTATTACAGAGAGTAAAGTTTGGAGACTGAGGTACAGAAGGATTGTTAAAGAGAGCAGATATCAGAGACTGGGGTGCAGATAGACTGTTTCAGATAGCAGAGGTTGGGGACTGGGGTGTAAAAGGACTGTTGGAGACAGCAGAGTTTGGAGACTGGGTGCAGAAAGAATGTTGCAGAGAGCAGAGTTTGGAGACTGAGATGCACGAGTGTTATTGAGATCACAGGTTAGAGACTGGGGTGCAGAAGGACTGATAGAGAAAGCAGAGGTTGAAGACTGTGGTGCAGAAGGAAAATTACAGAGAGCAGACATTGGAGACCGCAGTACAGGAGGCCTGTTACAGAGAGCAGAGGTTGGAGACTGCGGTTAAGAAGGACTGTTTCAGAGTGCAGATGGTGGAGACTGGGGTGCAGAAGAACTGTTGCAGAGAGAAGAGGTTGGAGACTGGGGTGCAGAAGAACTGTCGCAGAGAGCAGAGGTTGGAGACTGAGGTGCAGAAGGAATGTTACAGAGAGCAGAGTTTGGAGACTGGGATGCAGAAGTACTGATACAGAGAGCAGAGATTGGAGACTGTGGTGCAGAAGGACCGTTAGAGAGAGCAGAGTTCGGAGACTGCAGTACAGAAAGACTGTTACAATGAGGATACGTTGGACACTAGGGTAGAGAAGGACTGTTCCAGAGAGCAGATGTTCGAAACTGTGGTTCAGAATGACTGTTGCAGAGAACAGAGGTTAGATAATGGGGTGTAGAATGACTGTTGCTAAGAGCAGAGGTTGGAGACTGAGGTGTAGAAGGACTGTTAAAGAGAGTAGAGTTTGGAGACTAGGGTGCAGAAGGATCTTACAGAGAGTAGAGTTTGGAGACAGGGTTGCAGAAGTACTTTTGCAAAGAGCAGAGGTTGGAGACTGAAGTGCAGAAAGACTTTTATAGAGAAGAGGTTGGAGATGGGGAGGAGAAGGATTGTCACAGAGAACAGAGCTTGGAGACTCAGGTGCAGCAGTACCGTTGCCGAAAGCAGAGGTTGGAGACTGTGGTGGAGAAGGAATGCTACTGGGAGCAGAGTTTTGAAACTGTGGTGCAGAAGGATATTACAGAGAGCAGGTTGGAGACAGGGATTCAGAAGGACTGTGGCATAGAGCAGATGTTGGAGACTGGGGTGCAGAAGGATCGTTGCAGAGAGCAGAGGTTTGAGACTGGGGTGCAGAAGGATCATTTCAGACAGCAGAGGTTAGAGACTTGGGAGCAGAAGGACTTTTACAGAGAGAAAAGTTTGGAGACTGAGGTGCAGAAGAATCGTTGCTGAGAGCAGAGGTTGAAGACTGAGGTGCAAAAGGACTGTTACAGAGAGTAGAGGTTGGAGATTGGTGTGCAAAAGGCCTGTTACAGAGAGCAGAGGTTCGTGAATAGGTTGCAGAAGAACTGTTACAGAGAGCAGAGTTTTTAGACAAGGTTTCACAAGAATGTTAGAGAGAGCAGAGGTTGTAGACCAACGTGCAGCAGGACTGTTACAGAGAGCAGATGTTGGAGACTAGGGTGCAGAAGGATCGTTGCAGAGAATAGAGTTTTCAGACTGAGGTGCAGAAGGAATTTTGCAGAGAGCAGATGTTGAAGACTGTCTTGCAGAAGGACTGTTGTAGAGAGCAGAGTTTGTAGACTGAGGTGCAGAAGCACTGTTACAGAGAGAAGAGGTTTGAGAATGGGGTGCAAAAGGCCTGTTACAGAGAGAAGAGGTTGGAGACTGGGGTGCAGAAGGACTGTTACAGAAAGCAGAGTTTGGAGACAGGGTTGCAGAAGGATCTAACAGAGAGCAGAGGTTTGAGACTGAGGTATAGCAGGACTGTTACTGAGAGCAGAGTTTGGAGACAGGGGTGCAGAAGGATCATTGCAGAGAACAGAGTTTTCAGACTGCGGTGCAGAAGGACTGTTACAGAGGGCAGAGGTTGGAGACTGCCGTGCAGCAGGACCGTTACAGAGAGCAGATTTTTGATACTGCACTACAGGATGACTATTACAAAGAGCAGCTTTTGGAGACTGGGGTGAAGAAGGACTTTTGCAGAGAGCAGAGTATGGATATTGGGGTGCAGAAGGATCGTGTAGAGAGCAGAGTATTGAGACTGGAGTACAAAAGAACTGTTACAGAGAACAGAGTTTGAAGAAGGGGTGCAGAAGGCATGTTACAGAGGGCAGACTTGGGAGACTGGTTTGCACAATAATATAACAAAGAGCAAATGTTGGAGACTGAGGTGCAGAAGGACTCTCACAGAGAGTAGAGGTTGGAGACTTAGGAGCAGAAGGACTGTTGTAGAGAGCAGAGTTTGGAAAGTGAGGTCAAGAAGGATTGTTACAGAGATCAGAGGGTGGAGACTGGGGTGCAGAAGGACAGTTACAGAGAGCACAGATGGAGACTGGGGTGAAGAAGAAATGTTGCAGACAGCAGACGTTGGAGACTGGGGTGCAGAAGGACTGTTACTGAGAGTACAGGTTGGAGAATGGGGTGCAGAAGCACTGTTACAGAGAGAAGAGGTTTGAGAATGGGGTGTAAAAGGCCTGTTACAGAGAGAAGAGTTTGGAGACTGGGGTGCAGAAGGACTGTTACAGAAAGCAGAGTTTGGAGACAGGGTTGCAGAAGGATCTAACAGAGAGCAGAGGTTTGAGACTGAGGTATAGCAGGACTGTTACTGAGAGCAGAGTTTGGAGACAGGGGTGCAGAAGGATCATTGCAGAGAACAGAGTTTTCAGACTGCGGTGCAGAAGGACTGTTACAGAGGGCAGAGGTTGGAGACTGCCGTGCAGCAGGACCGTTACAGAGAGCAGATTTTTGATACTGCACTACAGGATGACTATTACAAAGAGCAGCTTTTGGAGACTGGGGTGAAGAAGGACTTTTGCAGAGAGCAGAGTATGGATATTGGGGTGCAGAAGGATCGTGTAGAGAGCAGAGTATTGAGACTGGAGTGCAAAAGAACTGTTACAGAGAACAGAGTTTGAAGAAGGGGTGCAGAAGGCCTGTTACAGAGGGCAGACTTGGGAGACTGGTTTGCACAATAATATAACAAAGAGCAAATGTTGGAGACTGAGGTGCAGAAGGACTCTCACAGAGAGTAGAGGTTGGAGACTTAGGAGCAGAAGGACTGTTGTAGAGAGCAGAGTTTGGAAAGTGAGGTCAAGAAGGATTGTTACAGAGATCAGAGGGTGGAGACTGGGGTGCAGAAGGACAGTTACAGAGAGCACAGATGGAGACTGGGGTGAAGAAGAAATGTTGCAGACAGCAGACGTTGGAGACTGGGGTGCAGAAGGACTGTTACTGAGAGTACAGGTTGGAGAATGGGGTGCAGAAGAACTGTTAAAGAAAGCAGATGTTGGAGACTGGCGTGCAGAAGGACCGTTACAGAGAGTAGAGTTTTGAGACTGCCGTACAGAAGGACTGTTACAGAGAGCAAAGTTTAGAGACTGAGGTGCAGAAAGAGTGTTCCACGGAGTAGCGGTTTGAGACTTTGGTGCAGGAGGACTGTGGCAGAGAGCAGAGTTTGGAGACTGAGATAAAGAATGACTGTTACAGAGAGCAGAGGTTGGATACTGGCGTGCAGAAGGACCGTTACAGAGAGCATATTTTGGAGACTGCACTACACGAGGACTGTTACAGATAACAGAGTTTGGAGAACGGGTGCAGAAGGACTGTTACAGAGGTCAGAGTTTACAGACTGGGTTGCAGAAGGATCTTACAGAGAGCAGATGTTGGAGACTGAGGAGCAGAAGCACTGTTACAGAGAGAAGAGGTTGGTGAATGAGGAGCAGAAGGACTGTTGCAGAGAGCAGAGTTTGGAGACTGGGGTGCAGAATAATTGATATGAAAAGTAGAGTTTGGAGACTGGGGTTCAGAAGGACTGTTGAAGAGAGCAGACTTGGAGACTGAGGTGCAGAAGGATCGATACAGAGAGCAGCGGTTTGAGACTTGGGTGCAGAAGAACTGATACAGAAAGCAGAGGTTGGAGACTCGGGTACAGAAAGACCCTTACAGAGTACAGAGATTTGAGACTGCAGTACAGAAGGACTTTTACAGAGAGCAGAGGTTGGAGACTGGGGTGGAAAAGAACTGTTTTAGAGAGCAAATGTTGGAGTCTATGGTGAAAAAGGACTGTTGGAGAGAGCTTAGGATGGAGACTGGAGTGTAGAAGTACTGTTGCAGAGAGCAGAGTTTTTAGACTGAGCTGCAGAAGGACTGTCTCAGCGGGCAGAGTTTGGAGACTGTGGTGAAAAACGACGGATACAGAAAGCAGAGGTTGGATACTGGGGTGCATAAGGACACTTACAAAGAACAAAGGTTGGAGACTGCGGTACAGAAGGACTGTTACAGAGAGAATTGTTGGAGACTAGGGTGCGGAATAACTGTTGCAGAGAACAGAGATTGGAGACTGGGGTGCAGAAGGTTCGTTGGGGCGAGCAGAATATGCAGACTGGGGTGCAGAAGGATCGTTGCAGAGAGCAGAGGTTTGAGACAGGGATGCAGAAGGATCGTTGCAGACAGCAGAGGTTAGAGACTGGGGAGCAGAAAGACTGTTACAGAGAGAAGAGTTTGGAGACTGAGGTGCAGAAGAATCGTTGCTGAGAGCAGAGGTTGGAGACTGAGGTGCAAAAAGAGTGTTACAGAGAGTAGAGGTTGGAGATTGGTGTGCAAAAGGCCTGTTACAGAGAGCAGAGGTTCGAGAATAGGTTGCAGAAGAACTGTTACAGAGAGCAGAGTTTTTAGACAAGTTTGCACAAGGATGTTAGAGAGAGCAGAGGTTGTAGACCAACGTGCAGCAGGACTGTTACAGAGAGCAGATGTTGGAGACTAGGGTGCAGAAGGATCGTTGCAGAGAATAGAGTTTTCAGACTGAGGTGCAGAAGGAATTTTGCAGAGAGCAGATGTTGAAGACTGTCTTGCAGAAAGACTGTTGTAGAGAGCAGAGTTTGTAGACTGAGGTGCAAAAGAACTGTTACAGAGATAAAAGGTTTGAGAATGGGGTGCAAAAGGCCTGTTACAGAGAGCAGAGTTTGGAGACTGGGGTGCAGAAGGAATGTTACAGAAAGCAGGGTTTGGAGACAGGGTTGCAGAAGGATCTTACAGAGAGCAGAGTTTGGAGACTGAGGTATAGCAGGACTGTTACAGAGAGCAGAGTTTGGAGACAGGGATGCAGAAGGATTGTTGCAGAGAACAGATTTTTAAGACTCTGGTGCAGGAGGACTGTTGAAGAGCAGCGTTTGGAGGCTGAGGTACAGAAGGACTGTTACAGAGGGCAGAGGTTGGAGGTGCAGAAGAACCGTTACAGAGAGCAGATTTTTTAGACTGCACTACAGGAGTACTGTTACAAAGAGCAGGGTTTGGAGACTGGGGTGAAGAAGGACTTTTGCAGAGAGCAGAGTATGGATATTGGGGTGCAGAAGGATCGTGTAGAGAGCAGAGTATTGAGACTGGAGTGCAAAAGACCTGTTACAGAGAACAGAGTTTGGAGAAGGGGTGCAGAAGGCCTGTTACAGAGGGCAGACTTGGGAGACTGGTTTGCACAATAATATAACAAAGAGTAAATGTTGGAGAATGAGGTGCAGAAGGACTCTCACAGAGAGTAGAGGTTGGAGACTTAGGAGCAGAAGGACTGTTGTAGAGAGCAGAGTTTGGAAAGTGAGGTCAAGAAGGATTGTTACAGAGATCAGAGGGTGGAGACTGGGGTGCAGAAGGACAGTTACAGAGAGCACAGATGGAGACTGGGGTGAAGAAGAAATGTTGCAGACAGCAGACGTTGGAGACTGGGGTGCAGAAGGACTGTTACTGAGAGTACAGGTTGGAGAATGGGGTGCAGAAGAACTGTTAAAGAAAGCAGATGTTGGAGACTGGCGTGCAGAAGGACCGTTACAGAGAGCAGAGTTTTGAGACTGCCGTACAGAAGGACTGTTACAGAGAGCAAAGTTTAGAGACTGAGGTGCAGAAAGAGTGTTCCAGGGAGTAGCGGTTTGAGACTTTGGTGCAGGTGGACTGTGGCAGAGAGCAGAGTTTGGAGACTGAGATAAAGAATGACTGTTACAGAGAGCAGAGGTTGGATACTGGCGTGCAGAAGGACCGTTACAGAGAGCATATTTTGGAGACTGCACTACACGAGGACTGTTACAGATAACAGAGTTTGGAGAACGGGTGCAGAAGGACTGTTACAGAGGTCAGAGTTTACAGACTGGGTTGCAGAAGGATCTTACAGAGAGCAGATGTTGGAGACTGAGGAGCAGAAGCACTGTTACAGAGAGAAGAGGTTGGTGAATGAGGAGCAGAAGGACTGTTGCAGAGAGCAGAGTTTGGAGACTGGGGTGCAGAATAATTGATATGAAAAGTAGAGTTTGGAGACTGGGGTTCAGAAGGACTGTTGAAGAGAGCAGACTTGGAGACTGAGGTGCAGAAGGATCGATACAGAGAGCAGCGGTTTGAGACTTGGGTGCAGAAGAACTGATACAGAAAGCAGAGGTTGGAGACTCGGGTACAGAAAGACCCTTACAGAGTACAGAGATTTGAGACTGCAGTACAGAAGGACTTTTACAGAGAGCAGAGGTTGGAGACTGGGGTGGAAAAGAACTATTTTAGAGAGCAAATGTTGGAGTCTATGGTGAAAAAGGACTGTTGGAGAGAGCTTAGGATGGAGACTGGAGTGTAGAAGAACTGTTGAAGAGAGCAGAGTTTTTAGACTGAGTTGCAGAAGGGCTGTTACACCGGGCAGAGTTTGGAGACTGTGGTGGAAAATGACGGATACAGAAAGCAGAGGTTGGATACTGGGGTGCATAAGGACTCTTACAAGGAACAAAGGTTAGAGACTGCGGTACAAAAGGACTGTTACAGAGAGAATGGTTGGAGACTGGCGTGCAGAATAAGTGTTGCAGAGAACAGAGATTGGAGACTGGGGTGCAGAAGGTTCATTGGGGCGAGCAGAGTATGGAGACTGGGGTGTAGAAGGACTATTGCAGAGACCAGAAGTTGAAGACTGGGGTGTAGAAGAAATTTTGCAGAAGTAGATGTTGGAAACTTTGGTGCAGAAGGACCGTTGCATAGAGCAGAGGTTGGAGACTGGGGTGCAGAAGGATAGTTAAAGAGAGCAGAGGTTGGAGAAAGGGTTGCAGAAAGATAGTTGCAGAGAGAAGAGGTTGGAGACTGGGGTGCAGAAGGATCCTTAAAGAGAGCAGAGTTTGGAGATTATGGTGAAGAAGAACTTTTACAGAGAGCACAGGTTGAAGACTGGGGTGCAGTAGGACTTTTACAGAGAGCACAGGTTGGAGACTGAGGTGAAGAAAAACTGTTACAGAGAGCAAAGTTTGGAGTCTGGGTTGCAGTTTGAGTGATGCAGAGAGCAGAGGATAGAGACTGAGGTGCAGAAGGACCCTGACAGAGACCAGAGGTTGGAGACTGCTTTACAGAAGGACTGTTAGAGAGAGCAGAGGTTTGATACCGGTGTACAGAAGGATGTGACAGACAGCAAAGTTTGGAGACTGGGGTGCAGAAGGACATTTGTGGAGAGCAGAAGTTGGAGCCTGGGGTGTAGAAGAATCGTTGAAGAAAGAAGAGTTTGAAGACTGGGGTCAAAAGTCCTGTTACTGAGAGCAGAGGTTGGAGATTGGGGTGCAGAAGGCCTTTTACAGAGACCAGTTCTTGGAGACTGGGGTGCAGAATGTCAATTACAGATAGCAGAGGTTAAAGACTGGGTTGCAAAAGGATCTTCCAGAGAGCTGAGGTTGTAGACTGAGGTACAGAAGTCCTGTTACAGAGAGCAGAGGTTGGAGACTGAGTGTAGAAGGTTCATTGCAGTGAGCAGAGTTTTCAGATTGACGTGCAGAAGGACTGTTACAGAGAGCAGAGGTTTTAGCCTGTGTTGCAAAAGGCACGTTACAGAGACAGGGGTTGGAAACTGGGGTGTAGAAGGACTGTTGCAGAGAGTAGACGTTGGATATTGGCTTCCAGAAGGACTGTTGGCGAGAGAAGATGTTGGAGACTGGGGTAGAGAAGGACTGCTGCAGAAAGTAGAGGTTGGAGACTGAGGTGCAGAAGGACTGGTACAGAGAACAGAGGATTGAGACTGGGGTGCAGAAGGACTTATACAGAAAGCAGACGTTGGTGACCTGGGTGCAGAAGGACTGTTTCAGAGAGCAGATGTTGGAGACTGGGGTGCAGAAAAACTGTTGAAGAGAGCAGAGATTTGAGACTGGGGTGCAGAAGGACTATTTCAGAGAGCAGAGGTTGCAGACTGAGGTGCAGAAGGACTGTTACAGATAGCAGAGTTTGGAGAATGTGGTGCAGAATTACTGATACAGAAAGCAGAGGTTATAGACTGGAGTGCAGAAGAAACCTTACAGAAAACAGAGGTTTGAGACTGCGGTACAGAAAAAGTGTTGTAGAGAACAGAGGTTGGAGACTAGGGTGCACAAGGACCATTGCAGAAAGCAGAGGTTGGAGACTGGGTTTCAGAAGGATCTTACAGAGAGAGAAATTCGGACACTGAGGTTCAGAACGACTGTTGCAGTGAGCAGAGATTGGAGATTGGGACGCACAAAGACTGTTGCAGAGAGCAGAGGTTTGAGACTGAGGTGCAGAAAGTCTGTTACAGAGAGCAGAGGTTAGAGACCGGGGTGCAGAAAGACTGCTGCAGAGAGCAGAGGTTGAAGATTGAGGTGCAGAAGGAATGCTATAGAGAACAGAGGTTGGAGACTCGGGTGCAGAAGGACCATTGCAGAAAGCAGAGGATGGAGACAGGGTTTCAGAAGGATCTTACAGAGAGCAGAGTTTAGACACTGAGGTTCAGAAGGACTTTTGAAGAGAGCAGAACTTGGAGATTGGGACGCAGAAAGACTGTTGCGGAGAGAGAGGTTAGAGTATGACGTGCAGAAACAAAGTTACAGAGAGCAGAGGTTGGAGGGGTTAAGAAAAACTGATACAGAAAGCAGAGTTTGGAGACTGGGGAGAAGAAGGATCTTTACAGTGAGCAGAGTTTGGAGACTGCAGTACAGAAGGACTGTTAAAGAGAGCAGAGGTTGAAGACTGGGGTTTAGAAGGACTGTGGTAGAGAGCAGATTTTGGAGACTGGGGTGCAGAAGAACTGTTACAGAGAGTAGAGATTGGAGATTTGGGTACAATCGGCCTGTTACACAGATCAGAGTTTGGAGACTGTGGTGCAGAAGGACTGTTGCAGAGAGCAAGAATGAAGACTGGGGTGCAGAAGGACTGTTGCAGAGAGCAGAGGTTTCACAGTGAGGTGCAGAAGGACTTTTACAGAGAGCAGAGTTTGGAGACTGTGTTGCAAAAGGACTGATACAGAAAGCAGAGAATGAGGATTGGAGTGAAGAAGGACCCTTAAAGAGAATAGAGGTTAAAGACTGTTGTACAGAAGAATTGTTGTGGAGAACAGAGATTGGAGACTTCTGTGCAGAGGTACCATTGCAGAGAGCAGAGTTTGGAGACTGGGGTGCAGAAGGAATGTTACAGAGAGAAGAGTTTGGACACTGGGGTGCAGAATGATCTTACAGAAAGAAGAGTTTGGAAACTGGGATGCAGAAGGAGTGTTGCAGAGAGCAGAGTTTGGGGCCTTTGGTGCAGAAGGATCTTGCAGAGAGCAGAGTGTGGAGACTGGGGTGCCGAAGAACTGTTACAGAGAGAAGAGGTTGGAGACTTGGGTGCAAACGGCCTGTTACACAGATCAGAGTTAGGAGACTGGGGTGCAGAAGGACTTTTACAGAAAGCAGATTTGGGAGCCTGGTTTTTAGAAGGATCTTACACAGAAGACAGGTTGGAGACTAAGGTGCAGAAGGACTGTTACAGAGAGTAGATGTAGTAGACTGAGGTGCAGAAAGACCATTGCCGAGACCAGGGTTTGGAGACTGAGGTGCAGAAGGACTGTTGCAGAGAGAAGAGTTTGGAGACTTAGGTCTAGAAGGACTCTTGCAGAGAGCAGAGGTTGGAGATTGGGGTGCATAAGTACTGTTGCAGAGAGCAGAATTTGGAGACTGAGGTGCAGAAGTACAGTTACAGAGAGCAGAGCTTGGAGACTTGATTGCAGAAGGACTGATACAGAAAGCAGAAGTTTGAGACTGGGGTGCAGAAGGACCGTTACAGAGAGAAGTGTTTGGAAACTGCAGTACACAAGGACTGTTACAGACAGCAGAGGTTGGAGACTGGGGTGGAGAAGAACTGTTGCTGAGAACAGAAGTTGGAGACTGGGGTGCGGTAGGACTGTCGCAGAGAGTAGAGTTTGGAGATTAGGGTGTAGAAGAACTGTTGCAGAGAGTAGAGTTTGGAGATGGGGTGCAGAAGGAACGTTGCAGTGAGGAGAGGTGGGAGACTGAGGTGCAGAAGCACTGTAAGAGAGAGCAGAGTTTGGAGACTGGGGTGCATAAGGACCCTTACTGAGAGCAGAGTTTGGAGACTGCGGTACAGAAGGACTGTAACAGAGAGCAGAGTTCGGAGATAGGGTGAAGAAGGACTATTGCAAAGAAAAGAGTTTGGACACTGGGGTGCAGATGAAATGTTGCAGCGCACAGAGGTTCGAGACTGAGGTGCTGAGGGTCGTTGGAGAGAAGAGGGTGGAGACTGGGGTTCAGCAGGCCTGTTACAAAGAGCAGAAGTTGGAGACTCTGGTGGAGAAAAATCATAGCTGAGAGCAGAGTTTGGAGACTGAGGTGTAGACGGATCTTTACAAAGAGCAGAGGTTTGAGACTGTGGTGCAGAACTATCTTTACAGAGAGCAGAGGATGAAGACTGGGGTTTAGAAGGACAGTTACAGAGAGCACAGATGAAGACTGGGGTTCTGAGAAAAGTTGCATAGAGCAGAAGGTAGAGACTGCAGTGCAGAAAAACTTTTGCAGAGAGCAGAGGTTGGAAACTAGGGTGCAGAAGAAGTGATACAGAAAGCAGACGCTGGAGACTGGGGTGCAGAAGTACTGCTACATAGAGCAGAGTTTTAAGAATGGGTTGCAGAAGGATCTTACAGAGAGCAGATTTTGCAGACTGAGGTGCAGAAGGACTTTTACAGAGAGTAGAGGTTGGAGACATAGGAGCAGAAGGACTGTTGTAGAGAGCAGAGGTTGAATACTGAGGTCCAGAATGATTGTTACAGAGATCAGAGGGTGGAGACTGGGGTGCAGAAGGAGTGCTACAGAGAGCAGAGTTTGGAGATTGGGGTGCAGAAAAACTGTTACCGAGAGCAGAGGTTGGAGACTGGGGTGCAGAAGGACTGTTGCAGAGAGCAGAGTTTGGAGACTTAGGAGCAGAAGGACTGTTGTAGAGAGCAGAGGTTGGAGACTGAGGTCCAGAAGGATTGTTACACAGATCCGAGGGTGGAGACTGGGGTGAAGAAGGAGTGTAACAGAGAGCAGAGTTTGGAGATTGAGGTGCAGAAAAATTGTTACCGAGAGCAGAGGTTTGAAACTGGGGTGCAGAAAGACAGTTGAAGAGAGCAGAGTTTGAAGACTAAGGTGCAGAAGGACTGTTACAAAGAGCAGCGGTTGGAAACAGGGGTGCAAAGGAATCATTGCAGAGACCAGAAGTTGGAACCTGGGGAGAATAAGGATCGTTGCAGAGAGAAGATGTTGGACACTGTTGTGCAGAAGGACTGTTACAGAGAGCAGAGTTTTTAGAATGGTTTGCACAAGGATCTTACAGAGAGCAGATTTTGGAGACTGAGGTGCAGAAGGACTTTTACAGAGAGTAGAGGTTGGAGACTTAGGAGCAGAAGGACTGTTGTAGAGAGAAGAAGGTTGGAGACTGAGGTCCATTATGATTGTTACAGAGATCAGAGGGTGGAGAATGGGGTGTAGAAGGAGTGCTACTGAGAGCGGAGTTTGGAGATTTGGGAGCAGAAAAACTGTTACCGAGAGCAGAATTTGGAGACCGGAGTGCAGAAGGATCGTTGCAGAGAGCAGTGGTTTGAGACTGGGGTGTAGAAGGACTGTTGCAGAGAGAAGAGGTTGGAGACTGGGGTACAGAAGACTGTTGTAGAGAGCAGAGGTTGGAGTCTGAGGTGCAGAAGGGCTGTCACAGTGAGCAGAGGCTGGAGACTGGGATGCAGAATAACTGATATGGAAAGTAGAGTTTGGAGACTGGGGTGAGAAGGACCGTTACAGACAGCAAAGGTTGGAGACTGCAGTACAGAAGAACTGTTACAGAGAGCAGAGTTTGGAGCCTGGGGTGCAGAAGGACTGTTGTAGAAAACAGAGGTTGGAAACTGGGGTGCAGAAGTGCTGTCATAACGAGCAGAGTTTGGAGACTGAGTTGCCGAAATATTGTTACAGAGAGCAGAGGTTGAAAACTGAGGTGCAGAACAATCGTTGCAGAGAGCAGAGGTTGGAGACTTGGGTGCAGAAGGACTGTTGCAGAGAGCAGAGTTTGGAGACTGAGGTGCAGAAGGATCGTTGCACAAAGAAAAGTTTGGAGACTGGGGTGCAGAAGGCCTGTTGCAGAGAGCAGAATTTGGAGAATGGGGTTCAGAAGACCTGTTAGAGAGAGCAGAGTTTGGAGCTGGGGTGCAGAAGGTTTTTTACAGATAGCACAGTTTGGAGACTAGGGTGCAGAAGGTTCGTTGCAGAGAGCAGAGGTTTCATACTGAGGCTTAGAAGGACTTATACAGAGAACAGAGTTTGGAATCTGAGGTTCAGAAGAGTGTAACAGAAAGCAGAGGTTGGCAATTCGCGTGTAGAAGGACCGTTATAGAGAGAAGAGGTTGGAGACTGCAGTACAGAAGGACTGTTACAGAGAGCAGAGTTTGGAGACTGGGGTGGAGAAGGACTGTTACAAAGAGCAGACGTTGGAGACTGAGGTTCAGAAGGATTGTTACAGAGAGCATAGGTGGAGACTGGGGAGCAGAAGGACTATTACAGAGAGCAAAGGTTTGAGACTGAGGTGCAAAAGAACTTTTACAGAGAGCAGAGTTTGGATACTGGGGTGGGGAAGGACTGTTGTAGAGAGCAGAGTTTGGAGACTGGGATGAAAAAGGATCTTCCAGAGAGCAGAGTCTGGAGACTGGTGTGCAGAAGGATCGTTTTAGAGAGCAGAGTTTGAAGACTGGTGTGCAGAAGGTTTATTACAGATAGCACAGTTTGGTGACTAGGGTGCAGAAGGATCGTTGCAGAGAGCAGAGGTTTCAGACTGAGGCTTAGAAAGACTTATACAGAGAACAGAGTTTGGAAGATGAGATTCAGAAGGATTGTAACAGAAAGCAGAGCTTGGCAATTTTCGTGTAGAAGGACCGTTATAGAGAGAAGAGTTTGGAGACTGTGGTACAGAAGGACTGTTACAGAGAGCAGAGTTTGGAGACTGGGGTGCAGAAGGACCGTTGCAGAGAGCAGATGTTGGACACTGTGGTGGAGAAGGACTGTTACAAAGAGCAGACTTTGGAGACTGAGGTTCAGAAGGATTGTTACAGAGAGCAGAGGTGGAGACTGGGGAGCAGAAGGACCATTAGAGAGAGCAAAGTTTGGAGACTGAGGTGCAGAAGAACTTATACAGAGAGCAGAGTTTGGATACTGGGGTGCAGAAGGACTGTTGCAGAGAGCAGACTTTGGAGACTGGGATGAAAAAGAATCTTCCAGAGAGCAGAGTCCAGAGACTGGTGTGCAGAAGAACTGTTGCAGAGAGCAGAGTTTGGAGACTGAGTTGCAGAAGGATCCTTTCAGAGATTAGAGGTTGGAGACTGGGGTGCAGAAAGACCATTACAGATTGCAGAGGTTTAATACTGAGGTGCAGAAAGTCTTTTACCGAGAGGAGAAGTTGGAGACTGGGCTGTCAAAGGATTCTTACAGAGAGCAGAGGATGGAGACTGGGGTGCAGAAGGAGTGTTACAGAGAGCAGAGTTTGGGGACTGTGGTGCAGAAGGCCTGTTACAGAGAGCAGAGTTTGGAGATGCGGTGCAGAAGGACCATTGCAGAGAGAAGACTTGGAGACTGAGGTTCAGAAATATTGATATAGAGAGCAGAGGTTGGAGACTGGGGTGCAGTAGGACTGTTACAGAGAGCAGAGGTTGGAGATTGGGGTGCAGCGTAACTCTTGAAGAGAGCAGAGGTTGGAGTCTATGTGCAGAAGGACTGATACAGAAAGCAGAGTTTGGAGACTGGGGTGCAGAAGGACCATTACAGAGAACAGAGATTTGAAACTACAGTACAGAAGGACTGTTACAGAGAGCAGAGTTTGGAGACTGGGGTGTAGAAGTACTGTTAAGGAGAGAAAAGTTTGGAGAATGGGGTGCAGTATAAGTGTTGTAGATAACAGAGGTTGGAGACTCGGGTGAAGAAAGACAATTGTAGAAAGCTGGAGGTTGGAGATTGGGGTGCAGAAAGACTGTTGCAGAGAGCAGAGGTTGGAGTCTGAGGTGCAGAAAAACTGATACAGAAAGCAGAGTTTGTAGAATGGGGAGCAGAAGGATCATTACAGAGAGCAGAGTTTGGAGACTGCAGTAAAGAAGGACTGTTACAGAGAGCAGAGGTTGGAGACTGGGGTGGAGAAGGATTGTGGCAGAGAGCAGATTTTAGAGACTGGTGTGCAGAAGGACTGTTGCAGAGAGCAAGGTTGAAGACTGGGGTGCAGAAGGACTGTTGCAGAGAGCACAGGTTGCAGAGTGAGGTGCATAAGGACTATTACAGAGAGCAGAGTTTGGAAAATGTGTTGCAGAAGGACTGATTCAAAAAGCAGAGGTTGGAGACTGGGGTTAAGAAGGACCCTTACAGAGAATAGAGGTTGAAGACCCTTGTACATAAGAACTGTTATAGAGAACAGAGGTTGAAGACTGGGGTGCAGAGGGACCATTGCAGAGAGCAGAGTTGGGAGACTGAGGTGCAGAAGGAATGTTCCAGGGAGAAGAGTTTGGAAACTGAGCTGCAGGAGGATCTTACAGAGAGAAGAGTTTTGAAACTGGGGTACAGAGAGACCGTTGCAGAAAGCAGAGTTTGGAGACTGAGGTGCAGAAAGACTGTTGCAGTTAGCAGATATTTGAGACATGGGAGTAGAAGGACTGTTGCAGAGAGCAGAAGTTGGAGATTGGGGTGCAGAAGGACTGTTGCAGAGAGCAGAATTTGGACACTGAGGTGCAGAAGGACTGTTACAGAGAGCACAGGTTGGACACTTTATTGCAGAAGGACTGATACAGAAAGCAAGAGGTTTGAGACTGGGGTGCAGAATGACCGTTACAGAGAGAAGTGTTTTGAAACTGCAGTACAGAAGGACTCTTACAGAGAGGAGAGTTTGGAGACTGAGGTAGAGAAGAACTGTTGCAAAGATCAAATGTTGGAGACTGGTGTGCAGAAGGACTGTTGCAGAGAGTAGAGGTTGGATATTGGGGTGTAGAAGAACTGTTACAGAGAGGAGATGTTGCAGACTGGGGTGCAGTAGGACCGTTGCAGAGAGGAGAGGTGGGAGACTGAGGTGCAGAAGGATTGTTACAGAGTGCAGAGAAATTTACTGAGGTACAGAAAGACTGATCCAAAAAGCAGAGGTTGGAGACTGGTGTGCAGAAGGCCTGTTAGAGAGAGAAGAGTTTGGAGCATGAGGTGATGAAGGATCGTTACAGAGAGCAGATGTTGCAGACTGAGGTGCAGAAGGACTTTTACTAAGAGGAGAGGTTGGAGACTGGGGTGCAGAAGGATTCTTACAGAGAGCAGACGATGGAGACTGGGGAGCAGAAGGAGTGTTACAGAGAGCAGAGTTTGGAGATTGGGGTGCAGAAGAACTGTTACAGAGAAAAGCTGTTGGAGATTGGGGTGAAGAAGGCCTGTAACAGAGAGCAAAAGTTAAAGACTGAGGTGCAGAAAGACTGTTGCAGAGAGCAGAGGTTTGTACTGGGTTTCAGAAGGACTGTTTCAGAGAGCAGAGTTTGGAGACTGCAGTACAGAAGGACTGTTACAGAGAGTAGAGCTTGGAGACTGGGGTGCAGAAGAAATGTCACAGAGAACAAAGTTTGGAAACTGGGGTGCAGAAGGATCTTATAGAGACCCGATGTTGGAGACTGGGGTGCAGAAGGACTGTTGCAGAGAGCAAAAGTATGAGACTGTGGTGCAGAAAGATCGTTGCAGAGAGTAGAGGTTGGAGACTTGCATGTAGAAGGACTATTGCAGAGAGAAGATGTTTGAGACTGGGGTCTATAAGGACTTTTGCAGAGAGCAGAGGTTGGATACTGGGGTGCAAAAGGAACGTTACAGAGAGCAGAGTTTGGAGAGTGCAGTACAGAAGGACTGTTTGGAGACAGAAATGCAGAAGGACTATTGCAGAGAAAAGGGTTTGGAGACTGGGGTGCAGAAGAAATGATGCAGAGAGCAGAGGATTGAGACTAAGGTGCAGAAGGACTTTTACAGAGATCAAAGTTTGGAGACTGGGGTACCCAAGGACTGTTACAAAAAGCAGAGTTTGGAGACTTCTTTTCAGAAGGATCATACAGAGAGCACAGGTTGGAGAGTTGGATGCAGAAGGATCGAGGAAGAGAGCAAAAGTTGGAGACTCAGTTGTAGAAGAATCATTGCAGAGAGAAAAGTGGAGAAGGATCATAACAGAGAGAAGAGGTGGGATACTGGGGTGCAGAAGGAGGGTTACAGAGAGCACAGTTTGGAAACTTGGGTGCACATAGAATTTTGCAAAAAGCAGAGTTTGGATTCTGGGGTTAAGAAGGACTGTTGCAGAGAGCAGAGGTTGGAGACTGAGATGCAGAAGGACTGTTACACATAGCAGACTTTGGAGACTGGGGTGAAAATCATGATACAGAAAGCAGAGGTGGGAGACTAGGGTGCAGAAGGATTGTCACAGAGAGCAGAGGTTGGAGACTTTTGTGTAGAAGGACTGTTGCAGAGAGCAGAGGTTGGAGACTTGGGTGCAGAAGGACTGATACAGAGAGCAGAGTTTGGAGACTGGGTTGCAGAAGGCCTGTTACAGAGAGCAAAGGTTGGAGACTGGGTGCAGAAGGGCTGTTACCGATATCAGAGTTTGGAGACTGGTGTGCAGAAGGATGATTACAGAGAGCAGATTTTGGAGACTTGAGTGCAGAAGGACGGTTGCAGAGAGCATATGTTGGAGACTGGGATGCAGAAGGACTGTTGCAGAGAGCAGAGTTTTGACACTGGGTAGCAGAAGGACTTTTACAGAGCAGAGGTTGAAGACTGGGGTGTAGAAGAACTGTTTCAGAGAGCAGAGTTTGGAGACTTGGGTAGAGAAGGACTGTTACAGAGAGAAGATATTTGAGACTGAGATGCAGAAAGACTGTTACAAAGAGCAGAGTTTGGAAATTGGGATGCAGAAGGACTTATTCAGAGAGTAGATGTTGGAGAGTGGGGTGCAGAAGAACTGTTGCAGAGAGCCGAAGTTGGAGACTGGGGTGCAGAAGGATTTTTGCAGGGAGTAGAAGTTGGATATGACGTGGTGAAGGACTCTTGCAGACAACAGAGTTTGGAGAATGGGGTGCACAAGGATGGTTGCAGAGAGCAGATGTTGGAGAGTGAGGTGCAGAAGGATTGTTACAGAGAGCAGAGGTTGGAGACTGAGGAGAAGAAGGACTGTGAAAAAGATCAGAGTTTGGAGACTGGGGTGCAGAAAGATCTTTAGGAAACAGAGGTTAGAGACTGGGGTGCAGACGAACTGTTGCAAAGAGTAGAAGTTGGAGACTGGGGTAGAGAAGGACTGTTACAGAGAGAAGATATTTGAGCCTGAGATGCAGTAGGACTTTTACAAAGAGCAGAGGTTGGAGACTGGGGTGCAGAAGGACTGATACAGAAAGCAGAGTTTGGAGACTTGGGTCCAGAATGAACCTTAACGAGAGCAGAGGTTGGAGACTGGTATGCAGAAGGACTGTTACAAAGAGCAGAGGTTGAAGACTGGTGTGTAGAAGGACTGTTGCAGAGAGCAGAGGTTGGAGACTTGGGTGCAGAAGGACTGTTACAGAGAACAGAGGTTGGAGAATGTGTGAAGAAGGGCTGTTACAGAGAGCAGAGTTTGGAGACTGGTGTGCAGAAGGACGGTTGCAGAGAGCAGATGTTGAAGACTGGGATGCAGAAAAACTGTTGCAGAGAGCAGAGGTTTGACACTGGGTTGCAGAAGAACTGTTACACAGAGCAGAGGTTGAAGACTTTGGTGTAGAAGAACTGTTGCAGAGAGCAGAGTTTGGAGACTGGGGTAGAGAAGGACTGTTACATAGAGAATATGTTTGAGACTGAGATGTAGAAGGACTGTTACAAAGAGAAGAGTTTGGATGCTGGGGTGCAGAAGGACTGATACAGAAAGCAGAGGTTGGAGACATGGGTCCAGAATGAATCTTAATGGGAGCAGAGGATGGAGACTGCAGTACAGAAGGACTGTTACAGAGAACAGAGGTTGGAGACTAGGGTACAGTAGGACTGTTGGAGAGAGCACAGGTTGGAGAATGGAATGCAAAAGGACTTTTGCAGAAAGCAGTGTTTGAAGACTGAGGTGAAAAAGGACTGTAATAGAGAGCGGAATTTGGAGACTGTGGTTCTGAAGGACTGATACAGAAAGCAGAGGTTGAAGACTGGGGTGCAGAAAGACCATTGCAGAGGGTAGAGGTTAGATATTTGGGTGGGGAAAAAATGTTACAGAGAGCAGAGTTTGGAAACTGGAGTTCAGAAGGATCTTACAGAGAACAGAAGTTAGAGACTGCGGTACAAAAGGACTGTTACAGAGATCAGAGGTTGGAGACTGGGGTGGAGAAGCAATTCTTCAGAGAGTAGAATTTGGAGACTGGGGTGCAGAAGAACTGTTGCAGAGAGCCAAAGTTGGAGACTGGGGTGCAGAGGTTTGTTGCAGGAAGTAAAGGTTGGAAATGACGTGCTGAAGGACTCTTGCAGACAACAGAGTTTGGAGAATGGGGTGCAGAAAGACCGCTGCAGAGAACAGATGTCATAGACTGAGGTGTAGAAGGATTGTTACAGAGAGCAGAGGTTGGAAACTGAGGTGAAAAAAGACTGTGACAAAGATCATAATTTGGAGACTGGGGTGCAGAAGGATCTTTTAGAGAGCAGAGTTTGGAGACTGGGGTCCAGAAGAACTGTTGCAGAGAGCAGAAGCTGGATATGGGGTGCAGAAGAATTTTTGCAGGGAGCAGAATTTGGAAACTGAGGTGCCTCAGGACTCTTGCAGACAATAGACGTTGGAGAATGGGGTGCAGAAAAACCGTTGCAGAGAGCAGATTTGTGAGACTGAGGTGAAGAAAGATTGTTACAGAGAGCAGAGGTTAGAGACTTGGGTGAAGAAGGACTGTTACAGAGGTCAGAGTTTGGAGACTGGGGTACAGAAGAATCTTTCAGAGAGCAGAGGTTGGAGACTGGGGTGCAGACGAACTATTGCACAGAACAGAGGTAGGATACTGGGGTGCAGAAGGACTGTTCAAGAGAGCAGAGTTTGGTGACTGGGTTTCAGAAGGATCTTACATAGAGCAGAAATTGGAGATGGAGGTGCAGAAGAAATGATATGCAGAGCAGAATTTGGAGACTGGGGTGCAGAAGAACCGTTGCCGAGAACAGAGGTTAGAGACTGGCGTGCAGAAGGTCCGTTGCAAAGAGCAGAGGTTGGAGACTGGGTGGAGAAGGAATGCTACAGAGAGCAGAGTTTGGAAACTTGGGTGCAGAAGCATCTTACAGAGAGCAGAGTTTGGAGAATGGGGGGCAGAAGGACTGTTACAGAGAGCAGAGTTTGGAGACTGAGTCGCAAAAAACTGTTACAGAAAGCAGAGTTTGGAGACTGTGGCGAACAAGGATCATTGCAGAGAGCAGAGTTTTGAGACTGAGGTGCAGAAGCACTGTTGCAGAGAGCAGATGTTAAAGACTGGGATGCAGAAGGACTTTTGCAGAGAGCAGAGTTTGGAGACTGGGGTCCAAAAAATAGTTGCAGAGAGCAGAGTTTAGAGACTGGGGTGCAGTAGGACCATTGCAGATTTCAGAGTTTGGGAACTGAGGTGCAGAATGATTGTTACAGAGAACAGAAGTTGGATCCTGGGGTACAGAAGGACTGTTACAGAGAACAGAGTTTGGTGAAGGGATGCAGAACGACTGTTACAGAGGGCAGACATTGGAGACTGGATTGCAGAATGATCTTACAGAGAGCAGAGGTTGGAGACTGAGGTGCAGAAGGACCGTTACAGAGAGTAGAGGTTGGATACTGAGGTGCAGAAGGACCATTGCAGTGAGCAGAGGTGGAGTCAGAGGTGAAGAAGGACTTTTACAGAGAGCAGAGATTGCAGACTGGGTGCAGAAGGACTGTAGAAGATAGCAGTTCTTGAAGACTGGGCTGAAGAAGGACTGTTGCAGGGAGCAGGTTTTAGAGACTTGGGTGCAGTAGGACTGTTGCAGAGAGAAGAATTTGGAGACTGAGGTGCAGAAGGACTGTTACAGAGAGCAGAGGTTGGAGACTGGGGTGTAGAAGGACTGATACAGAAAGCAGAGGTTAAAGACTGGGGTGCAGAAGGACTGTTACAGAGAACAGAGGTTGGAGACTGGTTCAGGAGAACTGTTGCTGAGAACAGGAGTTTAAAACTGTGCTGAAGAAGAACTGTCACAGAGATTTGAGTTTGGAGACTGAGCTGCAGAAAGAATGTTTCAGAGAGCAAAGTTTGGAGAATGGGGTGCAGAATTACTGATACAGAAAGCAGAGGTTGGAGACTGGGGTGCAAAAGGACCATAACAGAGAACAGAGGTTGGAGACTGTGGTTCAGGAGGACTGTTGCAGAGAACAGAGGTTAGGAAATGGGGTGCAGAAGGACTGTAACAGCGAGCAGAGTTTAGAGAATGGGGTGGAAATGTAGGGTTGCTGAGTTCAAAGGTTGGAGACAGAGGTGCAGAAGGACTGTTTCAGTGAGCAGAGGGGCTGAAAACCGTGGTGCAGAAGGACTGATACAGAAAGCAGAGTTTTGAGACTGTGGTGCAGAAAGACCGTTACAGACAGCAGAGGTTAGAGACTACAGTGCAGAAGGACTGTTACAGAGAGCTGAGGTTTGAGACTGGGGAGTAAAAGGACTGTTGCAGAGAACAGAGGTTGGAGACTGGGTTGCAGCAGGAGCGTTGAAGAAAGAAGAGTTTGGAGACTGGGTTCAAGAAGGAATGTTACAGAGAGCAGAGTTTGAAAACTGGGGTGCAGAAGGACCTTACAGAAAACAGAGGTTAGAAACTGGGGTGCAGAAAGAGCGTTAAAGAGAAGAGACGTAGGAAACTGGGGTGCAGATGGTCTGTTGCACAGAGCAGATGTTGGAGACTGGGGTGTAGAAGTATCGTTTCAGAGAGCATACATTGGAGACTGAGGTGCAATAAGACTGCTACAAAGAATAGAGGTTGGAGATTGTAATGCAAAAGGCCTGTTACAGAGAGCAGAGGTTCTAGGCGAGGGTGCAGAAGAACTGTTAGAGAGAGAAGAGTTGTTAGACAAGGTTGCAGAAGGATCTTACAGAGAGCAGAGATTAAAGACCTAGTTGCAGCAGGACTTTTACAGACAGCAGAGGTTGAAGACTGGGGTGCAGAAGGCCTTTTACGAAGAGAAGAGTTTGGAGAATGGCTGCAGAATGAATTTACATATGGCAGAGTTGGAAACTGGTTTGCAGAAGGATCTTACAGAGAGCAGATATTGGAGACTGAGGTTCAGAAGGACTGTTACAGAAAGTAGATTTTGGACACTGAGGTGCAGAAGGATTGTTGCAGAGAACAGAATTTTAAGAATGAGGTGCCGAAGGACTATTGCAGAGAGCACATATTGGAGACTGGTGTTCAGAAGGACTTTTGCAGAGAGCTGAGGTTGGAGACTGGGGTGCACAAGGATCGTTGTAGAGAGCAGAGGTTTGATACTGGGGTGCAGAAGAATTGTTATAGAGAACAGACTTTGGAGAATGGGGTGCAGAAGGGCTGTTACAAAGAGCAGAGTTTGGAGACTGGGTTGCAGAATGATCTTACAGAGAGCACATGTTGGAGATTTTCAGTAGGACTATTGTAGAGAGCAGAGGTTGGAGACTGGGGTGCAGAAGGACTGGTACACAGAGAAGAGTTTGAAGACTGGGTTGTAAAAAGACTGTTGCAGAGAGGAGAGGTTGGAGACTTGGGTGCAGATAGACTGTTGCAGAGAGCAGAATTTGGAGAATGAGGTGCAGAAGGACTGTTACAGAGAGCAGAGTTTGGAGACTGGGATGCAGAAGGGCCGTTACAGAGAGCAGTGTTTGGAGACTAGGGTAGAGAAAGACTGTTGCAGAGAGCAGATGTTTTAGACTGTGGTTCAGAAGAACTGTAGAAGAGAGCAGATGTTAGAGAATGGGGTGCAGAAGTAAAGTTACAGAGAGCAGAGGTTGGAGAAAGAGGTGCAGAAGGACTATTACAGAGAGAAGAGGTTGGAAACAGTGGTGCAGAAGGACTGATACAGAAAGCAGAGGATTGAGATTGTGGATCAGAAGTACTGTTACAGAGAGCAGAGGTTGAAGACTGCGGTACAGAAGGACTGTTACAGAGAGCAGAGATTGGAGAATGGGGAGCAGAAGAACTGTTGCAGAGAACAGAGTTTGGAGACTGGGGTGCAGCAGGACCGGTGCAGAATCCAGAGGTTGGAGACTGTGGTGGAAAAGTAATGTTACATAGAGAAGAGTTTGAAAACTGGGATGCAGAAGGATCTTACAGATAGCAGAGATTGTATACCGAGGTGCAGCAAGACTGTTACAGAGAGAAGATGTTGGAGACTTGGGTGCAGAAGGATCGTTGCAGACAGCAGAGTTTCCAGACTGAGGCGCAGAAGGACTGTTGCTGAGAGCAGATGTTGGAGACGTGGGTGCAGAAGAACTGTTGCTGAGAGCAGATTCTGGAGACTGGGATGCAGAAGGATCATTGCAGAGAGCAGAGGTTGGACACTGGGGTGCAGAAGGACTGTTACACAAATCAGAGGTTGGAGACTGGGGTGAAGAAGGACTGTTGCAGGGAGCAAGTGTTGGAGACTTGGGTGCAGAAGGACTGTTGCAGATAGCAGAGTTTGGAGACTGGGGTGCAGAAGGACTGATACACAAAGCAGAGTTTGGAGACTGGGGTGCAGAAGGACCGTTAGAGAGAGCAGAGTTTGGAGACTGCAATACAGGAGGACTGTTAAAGAGAGAAGAGGTTGAAGATTGGGGTGGAGAAGAACTGTTTCAGAGTGCAGATGTTGGAGACTGGGGTGCAGAAGAACTGTTGCAGAGAGCAGAGTTTAGAGACTGGGGTTCAGAAGAACTGTTGCAGAGAGCAGTGGTTGGAGACTGAGGTACAGAAAGAATGTTACAGAGAGCAAAGTTTGGAGACAGGGGTACAGAATTACTGATACAGAAAGCAGAGGTTGGAAACTGGGGTGCAGAAGGACCGTTACATAGAGCAGAGGTTGGAGACTGAGGTTCAGTAGGACTGTTGCAGAGAGTAGAGATTAGATAATAGGGTGCAGAAGGACTGTTAAAGAGAGCAGAGTTTGGAGACTAGGGTACAGAAGGACTGGTGCAGAATCAAGATGTTGGATACTGTGGTGGAAAAGGAATGTTACAGAGAGCAGAGTTTGAAAACTGGGATGCAGAAGTATCTTACAGAGAGCAAAGTTTGGAGACAGGGGTGCATAAGCACTGTTGAGGAGAGGAGATGTTGGAGACTGGGGTGCAGAAAGATCCTTGCAGAGAGCAGAGGTTGGAGACTGAGGTGCAAAAAGATTGTTACAGAGAGTAGAGATTGGAGATTGGGGTGCAAAAGGCCTGTTACAAACAGCAGAGGTTGGAATCTGGGGTGCAGAATAACTGTTACAGAGAGCAGAGTTTTTAGAGAAGGTTGCAGAAGGATCTTAAAGAGAGCAGAGATTTTATACCTAGGTGCAGCAGGACTGTTACAGAGAGCAGAGGTTCGAGACTGAGGTGCAGAAGGCCTGTTACGAAGAGCAGAGTTTGAAGACTGGGGTGCAGAAGGACTAATACAGAGGGCAGAGTTTTTAGACTGGGTTTCAGAAGGATCTAACAGAGAACAGATGTTGCAGACTGAGGTGTAGAATGATCATTGCAGAGAGAAGAGTTTGGAGACTGGGGTGCTGAAGGCCTGTTACAGAGTGCAGAGATTAAAGACTGGGGTGCAGGAGGATTGTTATTGAGAGCAGAGTTTTTAGACTGAGGTGAAGAAGGACTGTTACAGAGAGCAGTGGTTGGAGACTGGGGTGCAGAGGGATCGTGCAGAGAGAAAAGGTTTGAGACTGAGGTGTAGAAGGACTTTTACAGAGAGCAGAGGTTTGAGACTGAGGTGCAGAAGGACTGTTACAGGGAGCAAATTTTTGAGACTGTGATGCAGAAGGATCTTACATAGAGCAGAGTTTGGAGACTGAGGTGCAGAAGGACTGTTACAGAGAGCAGAAGTTAGAGACTGGGGTGCAGAAGGACTGTTACACAGAGCATAGGTTGAAGACTGGGTTGTAGAAAGACTGTTGCAGAGAGGAGAGGTTGGAGACTTGGGTGCAGAAAGACTTTTGCAGAGAGCAGAATTTGGAGACTGAGGTGCAGAAGGACTGTTACAGAGAGCAGAGTTTGGAGACTGGGGTGCAGAAGGACCGATACAGAGAGCAGAGTTTAGAGACTAGGGTACAGAAGGACTGTTGAAGCGAGCAGATATTTTAGACTGTAGTTCAGAAGAACTGTAGAAGAGAGCAGAAGTTAGAGAATGGGGTGCAGAAGTAAGGTTGCAGAGGGCAGAGGTTGGATAAACAGTTGCAGAAGGACTATTACAGAGAGCAGAGTTTGGAAACAGTGGTGCAGAAAGACTGATACAGAAAGCAGAGGTTTGAGATTGTTGTGCAGAAGGACCGTTACAGAGAGCAGAGGTTGAAGACTGCGGTACAGAAAGAGTGTTACAGAGAGCAGAGGTTGGAGAATTAGGAGCAGAAAAACTGTTGCAGAGAACAGAGTTTGGAGATTGGGGTGCAGCAGGACCGGTGCAGAATCCAGAGGTTGGTGACTGTGGTGGAAAAGTAATGTTACATAGAGCAGAGTTTGAAAACTGGGATGCAGAAGGATCTTACAGATAGCAGAGATTGTAGACCAAGGTGCAGCAAGACTGTTACAGAGAGAAGAGGCGCAGAAGTATCGTTGCAGACAGCAGAGTTTCCAGACTGAGGCACAGAAGGACTGTTGCTGAGAACAGATGTTGGAGACGTGGGTGCAGAAGAACTGTTTCTGAGTGCATATTCTGGAGACTGGGATGCAGAAGGATCATTGCAGAGAGCAGAGTTTGGACACTGGGGTGCAGAAGGACTGTTACACAAAGCAGAGGTTGGAGACTGGGGTGAAGAAGGACTTTTTCAGAGAGCAGATTTTGGAGACTTAGGTGCAGAAGGACTGTTGCAGAGAGCAGATGTTGGAGACTGGGATGCAGAAGGATTATTGCAGAGAGCAGAGTTTGAACACTGGGGTGCAGAAGGACTGTTACACAGAGTAGAGGTTGGAGACTTGGGTGAAAAAGGACTGTTGCAGGGAGCAGGTGTTGGAGACTTGGGTGCAGAAGGACTGTTGCAGAGAGCAGAATTTGGAGACTTAGGTTCAAAAGGACTGTTGCAGATAGCAGAGTTTGGAGACTGGGGTGCAGAAGGACCGTTAGAGGTAGCAGAGTTTGGAGACTGCAATACAGGAGGACTGTTAAAGAGAGAAGAGGTTGAAGATTGGGGTGGAGAAGAACTGTTTCAGAGTGCAGATGTTGGAGACTGGGGTGCAGAAAAACTGTTGCAGAGAGCAGCGGTTGGAGACTTATTTGCAGAAAGAATGTTACAGAGAGCAAAGTTTGGAGACAGGGGTACAGAATTACTGATACAGAAATCAGAGTTTGGAGACTGGGGTACAGAATTACTGATACAGAAAGCACAGGTTGGAGACTAGGGTGCAGAAGGACCGTTACAGAGAGCAGAGGTTGGAGACTGAGGTTCAGAAGGACTGGTGCAGAGAGCAGAGTTTAGATAATGGGGTGTAGAAGGACTGTTAAAGAGAGCATAGTTTAGAGACTAGGGTACAGAAGGACCGGGGCAGAATCCAGAGGTTGGAGACTGTGGTGGAAAAGGAATGTTACAGAGAGCAGAGTTTGAAAACTGCGATGCAGAAGGATCTTACAGAGAGCAGAGTTTGGAGACAGGGGTGCAGAAGGACTGCTGAGGAGAGGAGACTTTTGAGACTGGGGTGCAGAAGATTTGTTGCAGAGAGCAGAGGTTGGAGACTGAGGTGCAAAAAGACTGGTACAGAGAGTAGAGTTTGGATATTGGGGTGCAGAAGGACTGATACAGAAGGCAGAGTTTTTAGACTGGGTTGCAGAAGGATCTAACAGAGAGCAGATGTTGGAGACTGAGGTGTAGAATGATCGTTGCAGAGAGAAGAGTTTGGAGACTGGGGTGCTGAAGGCCTGTTACAGAGAGGAGAGTTTGGAGACTAAGGTGCAGAAGCCCTGTTAAAGAGAGCAGAGTTTGAAGACTGGGGTGCAGAAGGATTGTTATAGAGATCAGAGTTAGGATACTGAGTGGCAGAAAGATCTTACAGAGAGCAGAGTTTTTAGACTGAGGTAAAGGAGGACTGTTACAAAGAGAAGTGGTTGGAGACTGGGGTGCAGAGGGATCGTGCAGAGAGAAGAGGTTTGAGACTGAGTTGTAGAAGGACTTTTACAGAGAGTAGAGGTTGGAGACTGCGGTGCAGAAAGACTGTTACAGGGAGCAAATTTTGGAGACTGTGTTGCAGAAGGATCTTACATAGAGCATAGTTTGGAGACTGAGGTGCAGAAGTACTGTTACAGAGAGCAAAGGTTGGAGTCTGGGGTGCAGAAGAATTGTTGCAGAAAGCTAAATTTTCAGACTGAAGTTAAGAAGGACTGTTGCAGAGAGCAGATTTTGGAGACTGGGGTGCAGAAAGATTGTTACAGAGAGCAGAAGTTGGAGACTGGGGTGCAGAACAACTGCTACAAAGAACAGAGGTTGGAGACTGGGGTGCAAAAGGCCTGTTACAGAGAGCAGAGTTCTGAGACTGGGGTGCAGAAAAACTTTTACAGAGAGCAGAGTTTTTTAGACTTGGTTTAAAAGGATCTTACAGAGAGCAGAGGTTTGAGACTGAGGTGCATAAGGACGGTTGCAGAGAGAAGATATTGGAGACTGCAGTACAGAAGGACTGTTACAGAGAGCTGAGGTTGGAGACTAGGGTACACAAGAACTTTTTCAGAGAGAAGATGTTGGAGACTGTTGTTCAGAAGGACTGTTGCAGAGAGCAGAAGTTGGAGAATGGGGTACAGAAAGAGTTTTGCAGAGAGCAGAGTTTGGAGACTGAGGTTCAGATGGACGGATAATGAAAGCAGAGGTTGGAGAGTGGCGTGCAAAAGGACCTTTACAGAGAGCAGAGTTTGGAGACTATGGTACAGAAGGACTATTACAGAGAGCAGAGTTTGAAGACTGGGAGCAGAAGGACTGTCTCGGAGTACAGAGGTAGGAGACTGGAGTGCAGCAGGACCGTTGAAGAAAGCAGAGGTTGGAGACTGGCGTGGAGAAGGAATATTACAGAGAGCAGATTTTGGAAACTGGGGTGTAGAAAGATCTTTCAGAGACCAGAGGTGGGAGACTGAGGTGCAGAAGGATCGTTGCAGAGAGTAGGTGTTGGAGACTGGGGTGCAGAAGGATTGTTTAGAGAGCAGATGTTGAAAACTGGGGTGCAGAAAGACTCTTGCGGAGATCAGAGTTTGAAGACTGAGGTGGAGAAGGACTGTTCCAGAAAAAGCGGTTGGAGACTGGGGAACAGAAGGATTGTTGCAGAGAGCAGAGATTTACGACTGAGGTACAGAAAGATCGTTGCAGAGAGCAGAGGTGGAGACTTGGCTGCAGAAGGACTGTCACACAGAGCACACGTTGCAGACTGGGGTGCAGAAGGAATGTTGCAGAGAGCAGAGTTGGATATGAGGTGCAGAAGGACTGTTACAGAGAGCAGAGTATGTAGACTGGGGAGCAGAAAGACTGATAGAGAAAGCAGAGGTTGGAGACTGGTGTGCAGAAGGACTGTTACAAAGAGCAGAGTTTGGAAAATGCGGTACAGAAGGACTGTTACCGAGAGCAGAGGTTGGCAACTGGGGTGCAGAAAGAGTGTTGCAAAGAACAGAGTTTGGAGACTGAGGTGCAGAAGGACTGTTACAGAGAGCAGAGTTTTTAGACAATGTTGCAGAAAGATCTTACAGAGAGCAGAGTTTGTAGACTGAGGTGCAGCAGGACTGTTAAAGAGAGCAGAGGTGAAAGACTGGGGTTCAGGAGGCCTGTTATGAAGAGCAGAGTTTTTAGAAGGGCTCCAGAAGGACTGTTACTGATGGCAGAGTTTGGAGACTTGGTTGCAGAAGGGTTTTCCAGATATCAGATGTTGGAGACTGAGGTGCAGAAGGACTGTTACAGAGAGTAGAGGTTGGAGACTGAGTTTCAAAAAGATTGTTGCAGAGAACAGAGGTTGGAGACTGGGGTACAGAAGGATCGTTGCAGTCAGCAGAGTTTCCAGACTGAGATGCAGAAGTACTCTTACACAGATCAGAGGTTGAAGACTGAGGTGAAGAAGGACAGTTACGAAGAGCAGATGTGGGAAACAGGGGTGCAGGACTGATACAGAGCAGAAGTTGGAGACTGAGGTACAGAAGGACTGTTACAGAGAGCAGAGGTTGGAGACTCAGGTGCAGAAAAATAATTGCAGAGAGCAGAGTTTTCAGACTGAGGTACAGAAGAACTGTTGCAGAGAGCAGATGTTGGAGATTGAGGTGCAGAAGGACTATTGCAGCGAGCATAGATTGGAGACTGGGGTGCAGAAGGACTGTTGCAGAGCAGTTTATAAAGACTAGGGTGTAGAAGGACTGTTCCAGAGAGCAGAGGTTGGAGATTGGGGTGTAGAAGGACTCTTGCAGAGATCAGAAGATGGAGCCTGGGTTTGAGAAGGACAGTTTCCGAGAGCAGATGTTGGAGACTCGGGTGCAGAAAGAAATTTGCAGAGAGCAGTAATTAAAGACTGGGGTGCATATGGACTATTTCAGACAGCAGAGGTTGTAGACTGAAGTGCAGAAGGACTGATACAGACAACAGAGTTTCGAGAATGTGGTGCAGAAGGACTGATACAGAAAGCAGAGGTTGGAGAATGTGGTGCAGAAGGACCCTAAAAAGAACAGAGGTTGGAGACTTCGGTAGAGAAGGACTGTTAAAGAGAGCAGAGTTTGGAGACAGGTGTGCAAAATTATCTTACAGAGAGCATAGGTTGTAGACTGGGGTGCAGAAGGACTGTTGCAGAGCATATCATGGAGACAAGGGTGTAGAAGGACTGTTACAGAGAGCAGAGGTTGTAGACTGGGGTGCAGAAGCTTCATACAGAGAGCAGAGTTTGGAGACTGAGGTGAAGATGGACTGTTGCAGAGAACAGAGATTGGAGACTGGGGTGCAGAAGAAATGATACAGAGGGCAGAGTTGGGAGACTGGTGTGCAGAAGCATCTTACAGCGAGCAAAGTATGGAGACTGAAGTGCAGAAGGACTGTTGCAGAGAGCAGAGGTTGGAGACTGGGGTGTAGAAGGACTGTTAAAGAGAGCAGAGTTTAAAGACTTGGGTGCAGAAGGCCTGTTACAGAGAGAAGAGGTTGGAGACTGGAGTGCAGAAGGCCTCTGACAGAGAGCAGAGATTGGAGACTGAGGTGCAGAAGGACAGTTTCAGAGAACAGAAGTTGGAGACTGGGGTGCATAAGGACCGTTGCTGACAGAAGAGTTTGGAGACTGATGTGAAGAAGGACTTTTACAGAGAGCACAGGTAGGAGACTGGGGTGCAAAATGAATGTTGCAGAGAGCAGAGGTTGGAGACTGGGGTGCAGAAGGACTGTTACAAAAATCAGAGGTTAGAGACTGAGGTGCAGAAAGACTGTTAAAGAGAGCAGAGCTTGAAGAGTGGGTTCAGAAGGACTTATTGAGAAAGTGGATGTTGGAGACTGGGGTGCAGAAGGACGGATAAAGCGAGCAGAGTTTGGAGACTCCGGTACAGAAGGACTGCTACAGAGTGCAGAGGTTTGTGAATGCGGTGCAGAAGGACTGTCGCAGAGAACACAGTTTGAAGACAGGGGTGCAGAAGAACCTTTGCAGAGAGCAGAGGTTTGAGACTGAGGTGCAGAATTATTGTTACAGAGAGCAGAGTTTAGAGACTGGGGTGCAGAAAGACTGTTTCAGTGAGCAGAGTTTGCAGACTGGGTTTCAGAAGGGTCTCAAAGAAAGAAGAGGTTGGAGACTGATTTACAAAAGGACTGTTACAACGAGCAGAGTTTGGAGACTGGGGTGCAGAAGATTGTTGCAGAGAGCAGAGTTTTTAGACTGAGGTACAGAAGAACTGTTGCAGAGAGCAGATGTTGGAGACTGGGTGAACAAGGACTGTTGCAGTGAGCACAGGTTGGAGACAGGGTGCAGAAGGATCGTTGCAGAGAGCAGAGATTGGAGACTGGGGTGCAGAAGGACTGATAAAGACCACAGAGGTTGGAGACTGGGGTGAAGAAGGCCTGTTACAGAGAGCAGAGTTTGGAGACTGGGGTGCAGAAGGACTATTACAGAGAGCAGAGTTTGGAGACTGGGTTACAGAAGGATCTTACAGAAATCAGAGGTTGGAGACTGACGTGCAGAAGCACTGTTGCAGAGAGTAGAGTTTGGAGACCTAGGTGCAGAGGGACCGTTGCAGAGAGCAGAGCTTAGAGACTGAGGTGCAGAATGATTGATAAAGAGAGCAGAGGTTGGAGACTGGGGTGCAGAAGTCATGTTACACAGAGCAGAGGTTAGAGACTGCTGTACAGAAGGACTGTTACAGAGAGCAGATGTTGCACACTGTGGTGCAGAAGGACTGTTGCAGAGAACAGCAGTTTGAGACTGGGGTGCAAAAGGACCGTTGCTGAGAGAAGAGGTTGGGGACTGATGTGCAGAAGGATTGTTACAGAGAGCATAAGTTGGAGACTAAGGTGCAGAAGGACTGTTACAGAGAGTAGAGTTTGGAGACTTGGGTGCAGAAGGACTGATACAGAGAGCAGAGGTTGGATACAGGTGTGCAGAAGTATCTTACAGAGAGCAGAGATTTGAGACTGTGGTGTAGAAGGAGTGTTGCAGAGAGCAGAGGTTGGAGACTGGGGTGCAGAAAGACTGTTGCAGAGAGCAAAGGTTAAAGACTGTGGTGCAGAAGCACTGTTACAGAGAGCAGAGTTTGGACACTGGGGTGCAGGACTGATACAGAAAGCAGATGTTGGAGACTGGGGTGCAGAATTATTGTTGCAGACAGAAGAGGTTGGAGACTGGGTTTCAGAAGGACTGTTTCAGAGAGCAGAATTTGGAGACTTAGGTGCAGAAGGACTGTTACAAAGAGCAGAGATTGGAGACTGGGATGCAGAAGGACTGTTGCAGAGAACAGAGGTTGAAGACTGGGGTGCAGAAGGATAGTGGAAGAGAGCAGAATTTTCAGTTGAGGTGCAGATGGACTAATGCAGAGAGCAGATGTTGGAGACTGGTGTGCAGAAGGACTGTTGCAGAGAGCAGAGGTTGAAGATTCGTGTGCAGAAGGTCTGTTCCAGAGAGGAGATGTTGGAGACTGGGGTGCAAAAAGCCTGTTACAGAGAGCAGAGTTTTGAGAAGCGGTGCATAAGGACTGTTACAGAGAGTAGAGGTTGGATATTGAGGTGCAGATGGACAATTGCAGAGAGAAAAGTTTGAAGACTGAGTTGCAGTAGGATTGTTACAGAGAGCAGAGGTTGGAGACTGAGGTGCAGAAAGACTGATACAGAAAGCAGAGTTTAGAGACTGGGGTGCAGAAGGACCATTACAGAGAGCAGAGGTTTGGGACTGGGGTGCAGAAGAACTGTTACAGAGAGCAGAGGTTGGAGACTGGGGTGCAGAAGGACTGTTGCAGAGAGCAGAGGTTGGAGACTGAGGTGCAGAAGGACTGTTACAGAGAGCAGAGGTTGGAGACTGGGGTGCAGAAAGACTGTTGCAGAGAACAGAGGTTGGCGACTGAGGTGCACAAGGACCGTTGAAGATTGCAGAGGTTGCAGACTGGGGTGCAGAAGGATCTTACAGAGAGCTGAGGTTGGAGACTGAAGCGCAGGAGGACTGTTGTAGAGAGCAGATGTAGGAGACTGGGGTGCAGAAGAATTGTTGCAGAGAGCAGAGTTTGGAGATTGGGGTGCACGACTGGTAAGAAAGCAGATGTTGAAGACTGGGGTGCCGAAGGACCATTACAGAGAGCTAAGATTGGAGACTGGGGTGCAAAAACACTTTTACAAAGAGCAGAGATTGGAGACTGGGTTTCGGAATAAATGTTACTGAGAGTAGAGTTTGGACACTGGGGTAAAGAAGCATATTACAGCGAGCAGAGTTTTGAGAATGGTGTGTAGAATGACCTTTTCAGAGAGCAGAATTTGGAGACTGGGGTGCAGAAAGATTGTTACAGAGAACAGAGTTTTGATATTGAGGTGCAGAAGGACTGTTGCATAGACCAGAAGTTGGTAATTTGGGTGCAGAAGGACTATTGCCGAGAGCAGACGTTGGAGACTGAGGTGCAGAAAGACTGTTACAGAGAGCAGAGGATTGAGTCTGGGGTTCAGAAGGAATGATACAAAAAGCAGTCTTTGGAGACTGGGGTACAGGAGGACCACTACAGAGAGAAGAGTTTGGAGACTGGGGTGCAGAAGGACTTTTGCAGAGATTAGATGATGAAGACTGGGGTTCAGTAGGACTGTAGCAGAGAGCAGACATTGGAGACTGTGGTGCAGAAGAACTGATACAGAAATCAGTGTTTGGAGACTGGGGTGCAGAAGGACAATTACAGGAAGCAGAGTTTAGAGACTGCGGTACAGAAGGACTGTTACAGAGAGCAGAGTTCGGAGACGGGGTTGCAGAAGGATCTTATAGAGAGCAGAGTTTGAAGACTCGGGTGCAGAAGGACTGTTGCAGAGAGCAGACGTTGGGGACTGGGGTGCAGAAGAATCCTTTCAGAAAGCAGAGGATGGCAACTGGGGTGTAGAAGGACTGTTGCAGAGAGCAGAGGTTGTAGACTGAGGTGTAGAAGGGCTGCTACAGGGAGCAGAGTTTGAAGACTGGGATGCAGAAATACTGTTGCAGTAAGCAGAGGTTAGAGACTTGGTTGGAGAAGGAATGTTACAGAGAGAAGAGTTTGTAAACTGGGGTGCGGAAAGACCGTTACAGAGAGCAGAGTTTGGAGACTGCAGTACAGAAGGACTGTTACACAGAGAAGATATTGGAGACTGTGGTGCAGAAGGACTGTTGCAGAGCAGATGTTGGATACTGGGGTGCAGAAGGACTGTTGCAGAGAGCAGAGGTTGGAGACTGTGGTGCAGAAGGACTGAGACAGAAAGCAGATTTTGTTGACTGGAGTGCAGAAGGAGCATTACAGAGAGCAGAGGTTAGAGACTGCGGTACAGAAGAACTGTTTTAGAGAACAAGGTTGGAGACTGGGGTGCATAGGGACCATTGCAGAGGGCAGACGTTGGAGACTGCGGTGCAGAAGGAATGTTACAGAGAGCAGAGTGTGGAAACTGGGGTGCAGAAGAATGTTAAAGAGAGGAATGTTTGAAGACTTGGGTGCAGAACAATTGTTGCAGAGAGTAGACGTTGGAGACTGGGGTGCAGAAGGATCTTTGCAGAGAGTTGATTATGAAGACTGAGGTTTGAAGGACTGTTCTAGAGAGCAGACGTTGGAGACTGGGGTGAAGGAGGACTGTTGCAGAGAGCAGTTGTTGAAGACTGAGGTGCAGAAAAACTGTTACAGAGAGCAGTGTTTGGAGACTGGGGTGCAGAAGGACTAATACTGAGAGCTGAGTATGGTGACTTGGGACCAGAACGATCTTACAGAGAGGAAATTTTTGTGACTGGGGTGCAGAAGTATTGTTGCAGAGAGCAGACTTTGGAGACTGGGGTGCAGAAGGATCGTTGCAGAGAGTAGATTATGGAGACTGGTGTATAGAAGGACTGTTCTAGAGAGCAGAATTTGGAGACTGCGGTGAAGAAGGACTGTTGCAGAGAGCAGTTGTTGTAGACTGAGGTGTAGAAAAACTGTTACAGAGATCAGTGTTTAGAGACTAAGGTGCAGAAGGACTGTCGCAGAGAGGAGAGGTTGGAGACTGGGTGCAGAAGGACTGTGCAGAGTGCAGTGTTTTAGACTGGGGTGCAGAAAGACTGTTACAGAGAATAGAGGTTAGAGACTGCTGTATAGAAGAACTGTTAAAGAGAGCATAGGTATGAGACAGGTGTGCAGAAGGATCTTACAGAGAGCAGAGGTTGGAGACTGGGGTGCAATAGGACTGATGCAGAGAGCAGAGTTTGGAGAATGGGGTGCAGAAGGAATGTTGCAGAGAGAAGAGGTTGGATACTGAGGTGCAGAAGGCCTGTTTCAAAGAGCAGAGCTTGGAGACTGGGGAGCAGATGACATGTAACACACAGTAGAGTTTGGAGACTGAGTGGAATAAGGATCTTACAGAGAGCAGAGGTTGGTGACTGAGGTGCCAAAGGACTGTCAGAGAGAGCAGAGGTTGGAAACTGTGGTCCAGAAGAATCCTGTCAGAGAGCAGAGTTTTCAGAATGAGGTTTAGAAAAACTGTTGCAGAGAGCAGATGTAGGGGACTGGGGTGCAGAAGAACTGTTGCAGAGAGCAGAGGTTGGAAACTTGGGTGTAGAAAGATCGTTTTAGAGAACATAGGGTGCAGACTGGGCTGCCGAAGGAGTTGTACAGACTGCAGAATTTTGAGACTGGGGTGCAGAAGCACTGTTACAGAGAGTAGATGTTGAAGGCTTAGGTACAGAAAGACCTTTGCAAAGAGAAGAGGTTGGAGACTGAGGGGCAGAAGGACTGTTGCAGAGATCAGAGGTTGGAGACTTGGGTGTAGGACTGTTGCAGAGAGCAGAGGTTGAAGTTTGGGGTTCCGAAAGACTGTTGCAGCTAGCAGACGTTAGAGACTGAAATGCAGAAGGACAGTTACAGAGCACAGGTTGGAGATTGAGTGCAGAAGGACTGATAAAGAAAGCAGAGGTTGGAGAGTGGGGTGCAGAAGGACCGTTACAGAGAGAAAAGTTTGGAAACTGCAGTACAAAAGTACTGTTACAGAGAGCATAGGTTCGAGACTGGGGTGGAGAAGGACTCTTGTAGAGAGCAGATGTTGGAGACTGGGGTGCAGAAGGACTGTTGTAGAGAGCAGAGGTTGGAGACTTGGTGCAGTAGTACAATTGCAGAGCGCAGAGGTTGCAGACTGTGGGGAGAAGAACTGTTACAGAGCAGAGTTTAGAGACTGTGGTGCAGAAGGCCTGTTACAGACAGCAGAGTTTGGAGACTGGGTGCAGAAGAAGTGTTGGAGAGAACAGAGATTGAAGACTGGGGTGCAGAAAGATCGTTGCAGAGACCAGAGGTTGGAGACTGGGATGCAGAAGTACTGATACAGAAAGCAGAGTTCGGAGACTGGGGTGAAGAATGCCTGTTACAGACAGCAGAGTTTGGAGACTGGGGTGCAGACAGATTGGTACAGAGAGCAGAGTTTTAATACTAGGTTGCAGAAAGATATTATGAAGAGCAAAAGCTGGAGATTGAGGTGCAGAAGCACTGTTACAGAGAGAAGATGTTGGAGACTGAGGTGCAGAAGGACCGTTGCAGAGAGCAGACATTGGAGACCGAGGTGCAGAAGGATTGTTTAAGAGAGCAGAAGTTGGACACTGGGGTGCAGAAGGACTGATACAGAAAGCAGACGTTGGAGACTCCGGTGCCGAAGGACCCTTAAAGAGAGCGGAGGTTGGAGACTGAGGTGCAGAAGGACTGTTGCAGAGAGCAGAATTTGCAGACTGAGTTGCAGAAGGACTGTTACAGCGGGCATATTTTCGAGACTATTGTGGAAAACGACTGATATATAAAGCAGAAGTTGGATACTGGGGTGCATAAGGACCCTTACAGTGAGCAGAGGTTGGAGACTGGGGTGCAGAAGGACTGTTGCAGAGAGCAGAGGTTGGAGACTGGGTGCAGTAGGACAATTGCAGAGTGCAGAGGTTTCAGACTGTAGTAGAGAAGGACTATCACAGAGCAGAGTTTGGAGACTGTGGTGCAGAAGGCCTGTTGCAGACAGCAGAGTTTAGAGACTGAGGTGCAGAAGAAGTGTTGTAGAGAACAGAGGTTGAAGACTGGGGTGCAGAAGGATCGTTGCAGAGACGAGAGTTGGGAGACTGGGGTGCAGAAGGACTGATACAGAAAGCAGAGTTCAGAGACTGGGGTGCAGAATGCCTGTTACAGACAGAAGAGTTTGGAGACTGGGGTGCAGACAGATTGGTACAGAGAGCAGAGTTTTAATACTAGGTTGCAGAAAGATATTATGGAGAGCAAAAGTTGGAGATTGAGGTGCAGAAGCACTGTTACAAAGAGAAGATGTTGGAGACTGAGGTGCAGAAGAACCGTTGCAGAGAGCAGACATTGGAGACCGAGGTGCAGAAGGATTGTTACAGAGAGCAGAGGTTGGACACTGGGGTGCAGAAGGACTGATACAGAAAGCAGAGGTTGGAGACTCAGGTGCCAAAGGACCCTTACAGAGAGCAGAGGTTGGAGACTGAGGTGCAGACGGACTGTTGCAGAGAGCAGAGTTTGCAGACTGAGTTGCAGAAGGACTGTTACAGCGGGCAGATTTTTGAGACTATTGTGGAAAATGACTGATATATAAAGCAGAGGTTGGATACTGGGGTGCATAAGGACCCTTACAGTAGGCAGAGGTTGGAGACTGGGGTGCAGAAGGACTGTTGCAGAGAGCAGAGGTTGGAGACTGGGTGCAGTAGGACAATTGCAGAGTGCAGAGGTTTCAGACTGTGGTAGAGAAGGACTGTTACAGAGCAGAGTTTGGAGACTGTGGTGCAGAAGGCTTGTTACAGACAGCAGAGTTTGGAGACTGGGGTGCAGAAGAAGCGTTGGAGAGAACAGAGGTTGAAGACTGGGGTGCAGAAGGATCGTTGCAGAGACGAGAGGTTGGAGACTGGGGTGCAGAAGGATCATTGAGGCGAGCAGAGTATCGAGACTGGGGGTAGAAGGACTGTTGCAGAGAGCAGAAGTCGTAGACTGGGTTGTAGAAGGACTGTTGCAGAGAGCAGATGTTGGAGACTTGGGTGCTGAAAGACTGTTGCAGAGACCAGAGGTTAAAGACTGGGGTGCAGAAGGACTGTTACAGAGAGTAGACTTTGGAGACTGGGGTGCAGAAGGATTGTTGCAGAGAGCAGATTTTGGGGTCTGGGGTGCAGAAGGATCGTTATAGAGAGCAGAGATTGGAGACTGTGGTGCAGAAGGACTTTTATAGAAAGCACAGGTTGAAGACTGGGGTGCAGTATGACTTGTATAGAGAGCACAGGTTGGAGACTCATGTGCAGAAAATCTATTGCACAGAGCAAATATTGGAGACTGGGTTGCAGAAGGAGTGTTGCAGAGAGCAAAGTTTGGAGATTGAAAAATGCAGAAGGACCATTACAGAGAGCAGTGTTTCGAGACTGCTTTACAGAAGTACTTTTACAGATAGCAGAAGTTGGAGACAGGTGTGCAGAAGGATCTTACAGACAGCATAGGTTTGAGACTGGGGTGCAGAAGGACTGGTGCAGAGAGCAGTGGTTAGAGACTGGGGTGCAGAAGGATAGTTGAAGAGAGAAGAGTTTGGAGACTGGCGTCAAAAGGCCTCTTATAGACAGCATAGGTTGGAGATTGAGGTGCAGAAGGCCTGTTACAGAGAGCAGTGTTGGAGACTGGGGTGCAGAAGGATAGTTACAGAGAGCAGAGTTTAAAGAGTGGGTTGCAAAAGGATCTTACAGAGACAAAAGGATGGAAACTGAGGTACATAAAGACTGTTACACAGAGAAGAGTTTTGAGACTGAGATGCAGAAGGATCGTTCCAGAGAGAAGAGTTTTCAGACTGAGGTGCAGAAGGACTGTTACTGAGAGCAGAGGTTGGAGACTAGAGTGGAGAAGGACTGCTGAGGAAAGTAGAGGTTGGAGACTGAGGTGCAGAAGGACTGTTACAGAGAGCAGATGTTGGAGACTGGTTCAGAAGGACTGATACAGAAAGCAGAGTTTGGTGACTGTTGTGGAGAAAGACTGTTGCAGAGAGCAGAGGTTAGAGACTGGGGTACAGAAGGACTATTGCACAGAGCAGAGGTTGCAGACTGAGGTGCAGAAGGACTGTTACAGAGAGCATAGTTTGGATAATGTGGTGCAGAAGGACTGATACATAAAGCAGTGGTTGGACACTGCGGTGCAGTAGGACCCTTACAGAGAACAGAGGTTGGAGATTGTGATACAGAAGGACTGTTACAGAGAGCAGAGGTTGGAGACTGGGGTGCAGAATAACTGTTGTAGAGAACAGAGGTTAGAGGCTGGTGTGCAGAAGGACCATTGCAGAAAGCAGAGGTTGGAGACTGGGTTTCAGAAGGATCTTACAGAGAGCAGAATTTGGACACTGAGGTGCAGAAGGGCTGTTGCAGAGAGCAGAGTTTGGAGATTAGGGCACAGAAGGACTGTTGCAGAGAGCAGAAACTGTAGTTTGAGTTTCAGAAGGACTGTTACAGAAAGCAGAGTTTATAGACTAGGGTGCAGAAGGACTGATACAGAAAGCAGAGTTTGGAGACTGGGGTCCAGAAGGACCATTACAGAGAGAAGAAGTTGAAGACTGTAGTACAGAAGGACTGTAACAGAGAGCAGAAGTTTGACACTGGGGTGCCAAAGGACTGTAGCAGAGAGTAGAAGTTGGAGACTGAGGTTCAGAAGGACTATTACAGAGAGCAGAGGTTGGAGACTTGAATGCAGGAGGACTGATAGAGAAAGCAGAGGTTGGAGAGTGGGGTGCAGAAGGACCGTAACAGAGAGAAGAGTTTGGAAACTGCAGTACAGAAGGAATGTTACAGAGAGCAGATGATGGAGACTGGGGTGCAGAAGGACTGTTGCAGAGAGCAGATGTTGGAGACTGGGGTTCAGAAGGACTGTTGCAGAGAGCAGAGGTTTAAGACTGGTGTGAAGAAGAAGTATTGCAGAGAGCAGAGTTTGAAGAGTGAGGTGCAGAAGGACTGTTACAGAGAGCAGAGTTTAGAGACTGTGCTGCAGAAGGACTGATACAGAAAGCAGAGGTTGGAGACTGGGTTGCACAAGGACCCTTACAGAGAACAGAGGTTGAAGACTGCGGTACAGAAGAACTGTTGTAGAGAACAAGGTTGGAGACTGGGGTGCAGAAGGACTATTGCAGAGGGCTGACGTTGGAGAGTGGGGTGCAGAAAGAATGTTACAGAGAGCAGAGTTTGGAAACTGGGGTGTAGAAAAATCTTACAAAGAGGAAAGTTTGGAAACTGGGGTGCAGAAGGATTGTTGTAGAGAGTAGACGTTGGAGACTGGGGTGCAGAAGGATCATTGAAGAGAGTAGATTATGGAGACTGGGGTATAGAAGGACTGTTCTAAAGAGCAGAGGTTGGAGACTGGGATGCAGAAGGACTGTTGCAGAGAGAAGTTGTTTAAGACTGAGGTGCAGAAAAACTGTTACAGGGAGCAGTGTTTGGAGACTGGGGTGCAAAAGGACTGATACTGAGCATAGAGTTTGGAGACTGAGAAGCAGAAGGATCTTACAGAGAGGAAAGTTTGGAGACTGGGGTGCAGAAGGATTGTTGCAGAGAGCAGATGTTGGAGATTGGGGTGCAGAAGGCCTGTTGCAGAGAGCAGTTGTTGAAGTCTTAGGTGCAGAAAAACTGTTACAGAGAGCTGTGTTTGGAGACTGAGGTGCAGAAAGACTGATGAAGAGAGCAGAGGTTGGAGACTGGGTGCAGAAGGACTGTGCAGAGTGCAGTGTTTTGAGACTGGGGTGCAGAACACTGTTGCAGAGGTTAGAGACTGCGGGGAAAGACTGTTACAGAGAGCAGAGGTTGAATCCTGGGGTTCAGAACGACGGATACAGAAAGCAGAGTTTGGAGACTGGGGTGCAGAAGGACCGTTACAGAGAATAAAGTTTGGAGACTGTGGTATAGACGTACTGTTGCAGTGAGCAGAGGTTGGAGACTGGGGTGCAATAGGACTGTTGCAAAGAGCAGAGGTTGGAGAATGGGGTGCAGAGAAATCGATGCAGAGAGAAGAGGTTGGAGACTGAGGTGCAGAAAACCTGTTACACAGAGAAGAGCTTGGAAACTGGGGAGCAGAAGGCCTGTAACATAGAGCAGCGTTTGGAGACTGGGTGGCATAAGGATGTTACAGAGAGCAGAGGTTGGTGACTGAGGTGCTGAAGGACTGTCAGAGAGAGCAGAGGTTGTAGACTTTGGTCCACAAAGATTGTTGCAGAGAGCTGAGTTTTCAGAATGAGGTTTAGAAAAACTGTTGCAGAGAGCAGATGTTGGAGACTGGGGTGCAGAAGAACTGTTGCAGAGAGAAGAGTTTGGAGACTTGGGTGTAAAAATCGTTGCAGAGAGTAGAGGGTGGAGACTGGGGTGCCGAAGGACTGTAACAGAAAGCAGATTTTGGAGACTGGGGTGCAGAAGGACTGTTACAGAGAGCAGATGTTGAAGACTGAGGTGCAGAAAGACCTTTGCAAAAAGAAGTGGTTGGAGACTGAGGTGCAGAAGGACTGCAGCAGAGTGTACAGGTTAAAGACTTGGGTGTAGAAGGACTTTTGCAGAGACCAGATGTTGGAGATTTGGATGCCAAAGGACTGTTGCAGAGAGCAGATGTTGAAGACTGAGGTGCAGAAGGACTGTTACAGAGAGCAGAGGTTGGAGACTTGAGTGCAGAAAGACTGATAGAAAAAGCAGAGGTTGGAGAGTGGGGTGCAGAAGGACCATTACAGAGAGAAGAGTTTGGAAACTGCAATACAAAAGGACTGTTACAAAGAGCAGTGTTTGGAGACTTTTGTGCAGAAGGACTGTTACAGAGTGCAGAGTTTAAAGACTAGGTTGTAGAAGGATCTTACAGAGAGCAGATTTGGGAGAATGAGGTGCAGAAGGAATGTTACAGAGAGCAGAATTAGGATACTGGCGTGCAGAAGGGTGGTTTAAGGGAGAAGAGTTTTCAGACTGAGTTTCAGAAGGACTGTTGCAGAGAGCAGGTGTTCGAGACTGGGGTGCAGAAGGACTGTTGCAGAGAGGAGAGTTTAGAGAATGGGGTGCAGAATGACTGTTATAGAGAGCAGAGTTTAGAGACTGGATTGCTGAAGGATCTTACAGAGAGCAGAGGTTGGAGACTGAGGTACAGGTGGACTGTTGCAGAGAGTAGTGGTTTGAGACTGGGGTGCTGAAGGATCGTGCAGAGAGCAGAGGTTTCAGACTGAGGTCAAGAAGGACGGTTACAAAGAGCAGACGTTGGAAACTGAGGTTTAGAAGGACTGTTACACATAGGAGAGTTTGGAGACTCAGGTGCAGAAGGACTATTACAGGAAGCAGAGTTTGGAAATTGGGGTGCAGAAAGACTGTTACAGAGAGCAGAGGTTGGAGACTTCGGTATAGGACTGTTACCGAGAGCGGAGGTTGGAGACTGGGGTGCAGAAGGATTCTTACATAGAGCATAGGTTGGAGACTGAGGTGCACAAGGTTACATACAGAGAACAAAGGTTAGAGACTGGGGTTAAGACAGACTGATACAGAAAGCAGAGGTTGAAGACTGGGGTGTAGAAGGACCCTTACAAATAGCACAGGTTAATGACTGCAGTACAGAAGGACTGTTACAGAGAGCAGATCTTGGAGTCTGAGGAGCAGAAGTACTGTTTCAGAGCAGAAAGGTTGGAGACTGGGGTGGAGAAATAATGTTACAAAAAGCAAAGTCTGGAAACTGGAGTGCAGAAGGATATTACAGAGAGCAGAGTTTGGAGACTGAGGTGTAGAAGGACTGTTACAAAGAGAAGAGGTAGGAGACTGGGGTGCAGAAGGTCGTTGCAGAGAGCAGAGTTTTCAGACTGAGGTGCAGAATTGTTGCAGAGAGCAGATGTTGGAGACTGGGCTGCAGAAGAACTGTTGCAGAGTGCAGATGTTGGTAACTAGGGTGCAGAAGAACAGTTTTAGAGAGCAGAGGTTAAAGACTGGGGTGCAGAGGACTGTTGCAGAGAGCAGAGTTTGGAGACTGAGGTGTGGAAGGCCTGTAACAGAGAGCAGAGTTTGGAGACTAAGATGCAGAAAGACTGTAACAGAGAGCAGAGGTTGGATACAGTTGTGCAGAAGGATTTTACAGAGAGCAGAATTTGGAGACTAAGGTGCAGAAGCACTGTTGCAGAGATCAGAGTTTGGAGACTGGGGTACACTAGGATCATTGCAGAGAGCAAGGTTGGAGACTGGGGTGCAGAAGGATCGTTGTAGAGAGCAGATTTTGGAGACTGGGTTGCCGAGGCCTGATACAGAGAGTAGAGATTGGAGACTGGCCTGCAGAAGGCCTTTTACAGAGAGGAGGGGTGGGAGACTGAGGTGCAGAAGTCCTGTTACATAGAGTAGAGGTTGGAGACTGGGGTGAAGAAGGATCGTGAAGAGAGCAGAGGTTTCAGGCTGAGGTGCAGAAGGTCTGTTGTAGAGATCAGAGGTTGGAGACTGGGGTGCAGTAGGATCATTACAGAGAGCAGAGGTTAGAGACTGGGGTGCAGAAGGATTGTTGCAGAGAGCAGAGTTGGGAAACTGGCGTGCAAAAGGCCTGTTACAGAGAGCAGAGGTTAGAGACTGGGATTCAGAAGGACTGTTGCAGAGAGCACAGGTTTGAGATTGGGGTGCAGAAGGACTGTTGCAGAATGCAGATGTTGGAGACTTGGGTGCAGAAGCACTGTTGCAGAGAGCAGAGTTTGTAGACTGAGGTTCAGAAGCACTGTTACAGAGAGCAGAGGTTGGAGAATGGGGTGCAAAAGTCCTGTTACAGAGAGCAGAGGTTGGAGACTGGGATTCAGAAGGACTGTTACAGAAAGCAGGGTTTGGAGACAGGGTTGCAGAACGATCGTTGCAAAGAACATAGTTTTCAGACTGAGGTGCAGATGGACTGTTGAAGAGAGCAGAGTTTGGAGACTGAGTTGCAGAAGGACTGTTACAGAAAGCAGAGTTTGGAGACTGGGGTGCAGAAGAACTGATAGAGAAAGCTGATGTTGGAGTCTGGGGTTCAAAAAGAGTATTACAGAGTGCAGAGTTTTGAGACTGCGGTACAGAAGGACTGTTATATAGAGCAGAGGTTGGAGACTGAGGTCCAGAAGGATTGTTACGGAGATCAGTGGGTGGAGACTGGGGTGCAAAAGGAGAGATACAGAGAGCACAGATGGAGACTGTTGTGCAGAAGAAATGTTGCAGAAAGCAGAAGTTGGAGACTGGGGTGCAGAAGGACTATTACTGAGAGCAGAGGTTGGAGACTGGGGTGCAGAAGAACTGATAAATAAAGCTGATGTTAAAGACTAGGGTTCAGAAGGACCATTACAGAGAGCAGAGTTTTGAGACTGCGGTACAGAAGGACTGTTACAGAGAGCAGAGTTTAGAGACTGAGGTGCAAAAGGAGTGTTGCAGGGAGTAGAGGTTTGAGACTTTGGTGCAGAAGGACTGTGGCAGAAAGAAGAGTTTGGAGACTTAGGTGAAGAAGGACTATTACCGAGAGCAGAGGTTGGAGACTGGGGTGCAGAAGTACTGATACAGAAAGCAGAGTTTGGAGACTGGGATGCAGAAGGACCTTTACATACAGAAGATTTTTGAGACTGCACTACAGAGAACAGAGGTTGGAGAAGGGGTGCAGAAGGTCTGTTACAGAGGGCAGAGTTTACAGACTGGGTTTCAGAAGGATCTTACAGAGAGCAGATTTTGGAGACTGCAGTACAGAAGGACTTTTATAGAGAGCAGAGGTTGGAGACTGGCGTGGAGAAGAACTGTTTTAGAGAGCAGATGTTGGAGTCTGTGTTGCAAAAAGACTGTTGGAGAGAGCAGAGGATAAATACTGGGGTGTAAAAGTACTGTTGCAGAGAGGAGAATTTGCAGACTGAGTTGCGGAAGGACTGTTACAGCGGGCAGAGTTTGGAGACTGTGGTGGAAAACGAGGGACACAGAAAGCAGAGGTTGGATACTGGGGTGCATAAGTACCATTACAAAGAACAAAGGTTGGAGACTGCGGTACAGAAGGACTGTTACAGAGAGTAGAGGTTGGATACTGGGGTGCAGAATAACTGTTTTAGAGAAAAGAGGTTGGAGACTGGGGTGCAAAATGATCGTTCCCGAGAGCATAGTTGTCAGACTGAGGTGCAGAAAGACTGTTGCAGGGAGCAGATGTTGGAGACTCGGGTGCAGATGGACTTTCACAGAGAGCAGAGTTTGGAAACTGGGGTTCAAAAGGATTGTTGTAGAGAGCATAATTTTTAGACTGGGGTGCAAAGGGATCGTTGCAGAAAGCAGAGGTTGGAGACTGGGGTGTAGTAGAACTCCTACAGAGAGCAGAGTTTTTAGACAAGGTTGCACAAAGATCTTACAGAGAGCAGAGTTTTAGACCGATGTGCAGCAGGACTGTTACAGAGAGCAGAGGTTGGAGACTGGGGTGCAGAAAGATTGTTATAGAGTCCAGAGTTTTCAGACTGAGGTGCAGAAGGACTTTTGCAGAGAGCACATATTGGAGACTGGGGTGCAAAAGGACTGTTGCAAAGAGCAGAGTTTGGGGAGTGCGGTTCAGAAGGATCGTTGTAGAGAGCAAAATTTTGAGACTAGGGTGTAGAAGGATTGTTATAGAGAACAGAGGTTGGAGAATGGGGTGCAGAAGGCCTATTACGGAGAGCAGAGTTTGGAGAAGGGGTTCAGAAGTACATTTACAGTGAGTAGTTTTTGGAGAATGAGGTGCAGAAGGACCATTGCAGAGAGCAGAGCTTGAAGACTGAGGTGCAGAAGGATTGTTCCAGAGAGCAGAGGTTAGAGACGTGGTTGCAGAGGGACTGTTGCAGAGAGCAGAGACTGGACACTGGTGTAGAGGGACTATTGCAGAGAGCACAGGTTGAAGATTGGGGTACAGAAGGACTGTTGCAGAGATCAGAGTTTCAAGACTGGGTTACAGAGGCAGAGGTTGGAGATTTGGTGCAGAAGGACTGTTGCAGAAAGCAGATGTTGGAGAATGGGGTGCAGAAGGACTGTTACAGAGAGCAGAGTTTGTCGACTGAGACAGAGGTGCAGAAGACCTGTAAGAGAAAAGAGGTTGGAGACTTCTGTGCAGAAGGATTGTTACAGATAGCATAGTTTGGAGACTGGGGTGCAGAAGGATCGTTGCAGAAATCAGAGGTTTCAGACTGAGGCTTAGAAGGACTGATACAGAAAGCAGAGTTTGGAGTCTGAGGTGCAGAAGGACTTTTAGAGAACAGAGTTTGAAGAATGGGGTGCAGAAGGACCGTTTCAGAGAGCAGATGTTGGAGACTGGGGTGCAAAACGACTGTTACAGAGAGCAGAAGTTGGAGACTGGGGAGCTGAAACATCATTACAGTGAGCAGAGGTTGGAGACTGAGGTGCAGAAGGTCTGTTACAGAGAGCAAAGGTTTGAAACTGGGGTTCAGAAGGATTGTTGCAGAGAGCAGAGTTTTCAGACTGAGGTGCAGAAGGAATGTAGCAGAGAGAAAATGTTTGATTCTGGGGTGCAGAGGACTGTTACAGAGAGAAGAGTTTGGAGACTGGGGTGCATAAGAATCATTACAGAGAGCACAGGTTGGAGAGTGGGGTGAAGAAGGCCTGTTACAGAGAGCAGAATTTGAAGTCTGGGGTGCGGAAGGCCTTTTACAAAGAGCAGAATTTGGAGACTGGGGTGCAGAAAAACTGTTACAGATACCAGAGCTTGTAGAATGGTGTGCAGAAGGACTGTTGCAGAGAGCAGAGTTTGGAGACTGTGGTGAAAAAGGATCCTTGCAGAGATCAGAGGTTGAAGACTGAGGTGCAGTAGGATCGCTACAGAGAGCAGAGATTGGAGACTGGGGTGAAGCAGGACAGATACAGAGAGCACAGGTGGGAGACTGCGGTGCAGAAGATATGTTGCAGAGAGTAGAGTATGGAGTCTGGGGTGCAGAAGGACTGTAGCAGTAAGCAGAGGTTAAAGACTGCGGTGCAGAAGGACTGTTGCAGAGAGCAGAGTTTGGAGACTAGGGTGCAGAGGACTGTTGCAGGGAACAGTGTTTGGAGACTGAGGTGCAGATGGTTCATTGCAAAGAGAAGAGGTTGGAGACTGGGGTGCATTAGGCCTGTTACAAAGAGCAGAGTTTGGAGACTGGGGTGCAGAAACCATTTACAGAGAGCAGAGGTTGGAGACTCGTGTGCAGAAGGATTGTTACAGATAGGAGAGTTTAGAGACTGAGGTGCAGAAAGATTGTTACAGAGAGCAGAGGTTGGAGACTGAAGTGCAGAAGGACTCTTACAGAGAGCAGAGTTTGGAGACTGAGGTGCAGAAGGATCATGCAGAGAGCAGAGGTTTGACACTGAGGGGCAGAATGATCATTGCAGAGAGCAGAGGTTTCAGACTGTGGTGCAGAATGATCATTACTGAGAGCAGAGGTTGGAGACTGGGGTGCAGAAGGACAGTTACTGAGAGCACAGATGGAGACTGGGGTGCAGACGAAATGTTGCAGAGATCAGAAGTTAGAGACTGGGGTGCAGAAGGACTGTTTCTGAGAGCAGAGGTTAGAGACTGGGGTGCAGAAGAACTGATACAGAAAGCTGACGTGAGAGACTGGGGTGCAGAAGGACCATTACAGAGAGCAGAGTTTTGAGACTGCGTTACAGAAGGACTATTACAGAGAGCAGAGGTTGGATACTGGGGTGCAGAAGGACTGATGCAGAGAACAGAGTTTGGAGACTGGGGTACACACAAACCGTTTCAGAGAGCAGAGGTTAAAGACTCAGGTGCTGAAGGATTGTTACAGAGAGCAGAGGTAGGATAGTGGTGTGCAAAAGGACTGATCCAGAGAGCATATGTTGGAGAATGGGGTTCAGAAGGCCTGTTACAGATAGCAGCAGTTTGAGACTGAGGTGCTGAAGGATCATTTCAGAGAGCAGACATTGGAGACTGAGGTGCAGAAGGACTGTTACAGAGAGGAGCAGTTGGAGACTGGGGTTCAGAAGGATTCTTACAGAGAGCAGAGGATGGAGACTGGGGTGCAGAGAGAGTGTTACAGAGAACAGAGGATAGAGACTGGTGTGTAGAAGGAGTGTTACAGAGAGCAAAGTTTGTAGATTGGTGTCCAGAAGAACTGTTAAAGAGAGCAGAGGTTTGAGACTGAGATGCAGGGATTGTTACAGAGAGCACAGTTTTGACACTGATGTTCAGAAAGACTGTTACAGAGAGCAGAGCTCGGAGACTGGTGTTTAGAAGGATCATTGCAGAAAACAAAGGTTTGAGACTGAGGTGCAGAAGGATCATTGCAGAGAGCCGAGTTGGAGACTGAGGTGCAGAAGGATCGCTACAGAGAGCAGAGGTTGAAGACTGAGGTGCAGAAGGACATTTACAGAGAGCACAGGTTGGAGACTGGGGTAAAAAAGAAATGTTGCAGAGAGCAGAGGTTGGAGACTGAGGTGAAGAAGGATTGTTGCAGAGAGAAAAGGATGGAGACTGGGTTTCAGAAGGCCTTTTATAGAGTGCAGAGATTAGAGAGTGAGGTGCATAAGGCCTGTTACAGAGAGCAGAGTTTGGAGACTGAGATGCAGAAGTACTGTTAGAGATAGCACAGTTTCGAGACAGGGTTGCAGAAGGATCTTACGAGAGCATTTTTGAGTCTGAGTTTCAGAAGGACTGTTTCAGAGAGCAAAGGTTTGAAACTGGGTTCCAGTAGGACTGTTTCAGAGTGCAGAGTTTTCAGACTGATGTGCAGAAAGACTGTAGTAGAGAGCAGATATTGGATCCTGGGGTGCAGAAAGACTGTCACAGAGAGCAGAGTTTGGAGACTGGGGTGCAGAAGAATCGTTGCAGAGAGCACACGTTGGGGACTGGGGTGCATAAGAACTATTACAGAGAGCAGATATGGAAGACTGGGGTGCAGAAGGTCTGTAACAGAGAGCAGAGTTTGGAGACTGCGGTTCAGAAGGACTGTTACACAGAGCAGAGTTTGACGAATGGGGTTCAGAAGGATCTTACAGAGAATAGAGTTTGGAGACGGAGGTGCAGAAGGACTTTTGTAGAGCATAGAGATTGGAGACTAAGGAGCAGAAGGACTGTTGTAGAGAGCAGAGGTTGGAGACTGAGTTCCAGAAAGATTGTTACAGAGATTAGAGTGTGGAGACTGGGGAGAAGAATGAGTGTTACAGAGAGCAGAGTTTGGAGATTGGGGTGCAGTAGAACTGTTAACTGGAGCAGAGTTTGGAGACTGAGGTACAGAAGGACTGTTACAAAGAGCAGAGGTTGGAAACTGGGGTGCAGAAAAACCGTTGCAGAGAGCAGAGGTTGGAACCTGGGGAAAAGAAGGATTGTTGCAGAGAAGGGATTTTGGAGACTGGGGTGCAGAAGGACTGTTACAGAGAGTAGCGGTTGGAGACTGAAATGCAGAAGTACCTTTACAGATTGCAGAACTTCGAGACTGACGTGGAGTAGGACTTTTAGAGAGAGGAGAGGTTGGAGACTGGGGTGCAAAAGGATTCTTACAGAGAGAAGAGTATGGAGACGGGGGTGCAGAAGGAGTTTTACAGAGTGCAGAGTTTGGAGATTGGGGTTCAGAAGAACTGTTACAGAGAACAGATGTTGGAGACTGGGGTGTAGAAGGACAATTACAGGAGCAGATTTTGGAGACTGCACTACACGAGGAGTGTTACAGAGAACAGAGGTTGGAGAAGGGGTGCAGAAGGTCTGTTACAGAGGGCAGAGTTATCAGACTGGGTTGCAGAAGGATCTTACAGAGAGAAGATTTTGGAGACTGCAGTACAGAAGGACTTTTATAGAGAGCAGAGGTTGGAGACTGGCGTGGAGAAGAACTGTTTTAGAGAGCAGATGTTGGAATCTGTGTTGCAAAAGGACTGTTGGAGAGAGCAGAGAATAAATACTGGAGTGTAGAAGTACTGTTGCAGAGAGCAGAGTTTGCAGACTGAGTTGCGGAAGGACTGTTACAGTGGGCAGAGTTTAAAGACTGTTGTGGAAAACGACGGATACAGAAAGCAGAGGTTGGATACTGGGGTGCATAAGTACCCTTACAAAGAACAAAGTTTGGAGACTGCGGTACAGAAGGACTGTTACAGAGAGTAGAGGTTGGATACTGGGGTGCAGAATAACAGTTTTAGAGAACAGAGGTTGGAGACTGGGGTGCAAAATAATCATTGCAGAGAGCACATGTTGGAGTCTGTGTTGCAAAAGGACTGTTGGAGAGAGCAGAGAATAAATACTGGAGTGTAGAAATACTGTTGCAGAGAGCAGAGTTGTCAGACTGAGGTGCAGAAAGATTGTTGCAGGGAGCAGTTGTGGAGACTGGGGTGCAGAGTACTTTTGCAGAGAACAGAGGTTGTAAACTGGGGTGAAAATGGATTGTTGTAGAGAGCAGAATTTTTAGACTGGGGTGCAGAGAGATCGTTTCAGAGAGCAGAGGTTGGAAAATGGGGTGCAGAAAGACATTTGCAGAGAGCAGAAATTGGAAACTGGCGTACAGAAAGATCGTTGCAGACAGCAGAGGTTTGAGACTGGGGTGCAGAAGGACTGTTGCAGAGAGTAGAGTCTCGAGACTGAGGTGCGGAAGGATCTTGGCAGAGAGCAGAGGTTGGAGAATGCGGTGCAGTAGAACTCATACAGAGAGAAGAGTTTTTAGACAAGGTTGCACAAGGATCTTACAGAGAGCAGAGTTTGTAGACCGTCTGTTACTGAGAGCAGAGTTTGGAGACTGGTGTGCAGAAGAACTGATAAAGAAAGCTGACATTGGAGTCTGGGGTTCAGAATGACCATTACAGAGAGCAGAGTTTTGAGACTGAGGTACAGAAGGACTGTTACAGAGAGCAGAGGTTGGAGACTGGGGTGCAATATGATCGTTTTAGAGAACAGAGTTTTCAGACTGAGGTGCAGAAGGACTTTTGCAGAGAGCACATGTTGGAGACTGGGGTGCAGAAGGAATGTTGCAAAGAGCAGAGTTTGGGCAGTGGGTGCAGAAGGATCGTTGTAGAGAGCAAAATTTTTAGACTGGGGTGCAGAAGGATTGTTATAGAGAACAGAGGTTGGAGAATGGGGTGCAGAAGGCCTATTATGGAGAGCAGAGTTTGGAGAAGGGGTTCACAAGTACATTTACAGAGAGTAGTTTTTGGAAACTGAGGTGCAGAAGGACTGTTGCAGAGAGCAGAGGTTGAAGACTGAGGTGCAGAAGGATTGTTACAGAGAGCAGAGGTTAGAGACTGGGTTGCAGAGGGACTGTTGCAGAGAGCAGAGACTGGACACTGGTGTAGAGGGACTATTGCAGAGAGCACAGGTTGAAGATTGGGGTACAGAAGGACTGTTGCAGAGATCAGAGTTTCAAGACTGGGTTACAGAGGCAGAGGTTGGAGATTTGGTGCAGAAGGACTGTTGCAGAGAGCAGATGTTGGAGAATGGGGTGCAGAAGGACTGTTACAGAGAGCAGAGTTTGTCGACTGAGATGCAGAAAGACTATTACAGAGAGCAGAGTTTGGAAATTGTGGTGCAGATGGACTGATACAGTAAGCAGCAATTGGAGACTGGGGTGCAGAAGGACTGTTATGGAGAGCAGAGTTTGGAGACTTGGGTGCAGAAGGACTGTTGCAGGGAGCAGTGGTTGGAGACTGAGGTGCATATGGTTCATTGCAAAGAGAAGAGGTTGGAGACTGGGGTGCATTAGGCCTGTTACAATGAGCAGAGGTTGGAGACTGGTGTGCAGAAGGATTGTTACATATAGCAGAGGTTGGAGACTGAGGTGCAGAAGGATTTTTACAGAGAGCAGAGGTCTCATACTGTGGTGCAGAATGATCGTTACAGAGAGCAGAGGTTGGAGACTGGGGTGCAGAAGGACAGTTACTGAGAGCACAGATGGAGACTGGGGTGCAGAAGAAATGTTGCAGAGGGCAGAAGTTGGAGACTGGGGTATAGAAGGACTGTTTCTGAGAGCAGAGGTTTGAGACTGGGGTGCAGAAGAACTGATACTGAAAGCTGACGTTGGAGACTGGGGTGCAGAAGGACCGTTACAGAGAGCAGAGTATTGAGACTGAGTTAAAGAAGGACTGTTACAGAGAGCAGAGGTTGGATACTGGGGTGCAGAAGGACTGATGCAGAGAACAGCATTTGGAGACTGGCGTGCAGACTAACCGTTTCAGAGAGCAGAGGTTGGAGACTCAGGTTCAGAAGGATTGTTACAGAGAGCAGAGGTAGGATAGTGGTGTGCAAAAAGACTGATCCAGAGAGCATATGTTGGAGAATGGGGTTCAGAAGGCCTGTTACAGAGAGCAGCGGTTTGAGACTGAGGTGCTTAAGGATCATTGAAGAGAGCAGATATTGGAGACTGACGTGAAGAAGGACTGTTACAGAGAGGAGCAGTTGGAGACTGGGGTTCAGAAGGATTCTTACAGAGAGCAGAGGATGGAGACTGGGGTGCAGAAAGAGTGTTACAGAGAGCAGAGGATGGAGACTGGTGTGCAGAAGGAGTGTTACAGAGAGCAGAGTTTGTAGATTGGTGTCCAGAAGAACTGTTAAAGAGAGCAGTTGTTGGAGACTGAGATGCAGAAGGATTGTTACAGAGAGCAGAGTTTTGACACTGATGTTCAGAAGGACTGTTACAGAGAGCATAGATCGGAGACTGGTTTGTAGAAGGATCATTGCAGAGAACAGAGGTTTGAGACCGAGATGCAGAAGGATCGTTGCAGAGAGCCGAGGTTGGAGACTGAGGTGCAGAAGGATCACTACAGAGAGCAGAGGTTTAAGACTGGGGTGCAGAAGGACAGTTACAGAGAGCACAGGTTGGAGACTGGGGTTAAGAAGAAATGTTGCAGAGAGCAGAGGTTGGAGACTGGGGTGCAGAAGGACTGTTGCAGAGAGCAGATTTTGGAGACTGCGGTACAGAAGGACTTTTAAAGAGAGGATAGGTTGGAGACTGGGGTGCAGAAAGATTCTTACAGAGATCAGAGAATGGAGACTGGGGTGCAGAATGATTGTTGCATAGAGCAGACGTTGGAGACTGGGGTGCAGAAAGTTCGTTGCAGATAGTAGAGGTTTGAGACTGGGGTGTTGAAAGACTTCTGCAGAGAACAGAGGTTTGATAATGGGGTGCAGAAGAACTTTTGCAGAGAGCAGAGGTTGGTAACTGAGGTGCAGAAGGACTATTACAGAGAGCAGAGTTTTGAGACTGTGGTGCAGAAGAACTGATACAGAAAGCAGAGTGTGGAGACTGGGGTGCAGAAGGACTGTTACACAAAGCAGAGTTGGAGACTGCGATACACAAGGACTGTTTGAAAGAGCTGAGTTTGGAGACTGGGGTTCAGAAGGAGTAATGCAGAAAAAAAGTTTGGAGACTGGGGTGCCGAAGGACAGTTACAGAGAGCACAGATGGAGACTAGGGTGCAAAAAAAATGTTGAAGAGAGCAGAAGTTGGAGACTGGGGTGAAGAAGGACAGTTGCAGAGAGCAGAAGTTGGAGACTGAAGTGTGAAGATCTGTTACAGAAGCAGAGTTTGGAAACCGGGGTGCAGAAGAACTGATACAGAAAGCAGACCTTGGAGACTGGCGTGCAAAAGGCCCGTTACAGAGAGCAGATGTTGGAGACTGTGGTACATATGAACTGTTACAGAGAGCAGAGGTTGGAGACTTGGGTGCAGAAGGACTGATGCAGAGAACAGAGTTTGGAGACTGAGGTGCAGAAGAAACTTAGCAGAGAGCAGAGGTTGGAGACTGAGGTGAAGAAGGATCATTGCAGATATAAGTGGATGGAGAATGGGTTGCATAAGGCCTTTTATAGAGTGCAGAGGTTAGAGAGTGGGGTGCAGAAGGCTAGTTACAGAGAGCAGAATTTGAAGACTTGGGTGCAGAAGCACTGTTACAGATAGCACAGTTTTGAGACAGGGTTGCAGAAGGATCTTACAGAGAGCATTTTAGAGACTGAGTTTCAAAAAGACTGTTTCAGAGAGCAAAGGTTGGAAACTGGGGTCCAGAAAGATTGTTTCAGAGTGCAGAGTTTTCAGACTGATGTGCAGAAAGACTGTAGTAGAACGCAGATATTGGATCCTGGGGTGCAGAAGGACTGTTACAGAGAGCAGAGTTTGGAGAGTGGGGTGAAGAAGAATCGTTGCAGAGAGCACAGGTTGGGGACTGGGGTGCAGAAGGACTGTTACAGAAAGAAGAGGTTGAAGACTGGGGTGCAGAAGGTCTGTTATAGAGAGCAGAGTTTTGAGACTGGGGTTTAGAAGGACTGTTACACAGAGCAGAGTTTGACGAATGGGTTTCAGAAGGATCTTACCGAGAACAGAGTTTGGAGACGGAGGTGCAGAAGAACTTTTGTAGAGCATAGAGGTTGGATACTTAGGAGCAGAAGGACTGTTGTAGAGAGCAAAGGTTGGAGACTAAGGTCCAGAAGGATTGTTACAGAGATGAGAGTGTGGAGACTGGGGAGAAAAGGAGTGTTAAAGAGAGCAGAGTTTGGAGATTGGGGTGCAGTAGACCTGTTACCTGGAGCAGAGGTTGGAGACTGGGGTGCAGAAGGACTGTTGCAGAGAGCAGAGTTTGGAGAACTGAGGTGCAGAAAGACTGTTACAATAAGGAGAGGTTGGAAACTGGGGTGCAGAAAAACCGTTGCAGAGAGCAGAGGTTGGAACCTGGGGAAAAGAAGGATTGTTGCAGAGAAGGGATGTTGGAGACTGGGGTGCAGAAGTACCTTTACAGACTGCAGAACTTCGAGACTGACGTGGAGTAGGACTTTTAGAGAGAGGAGAGGTTGGAGACTGGGGTGCAAAAGGATTTTTACAGAGAGCAGAGTATGGAGACGGGGGTGCAGAAGGAGTTTTACAGAGTGCAGAGTTTGGAGATTGGGGTTCAGAAGAACTGTTACAGAGAACAGATGTTGGAGACTGGGGTGTAGAAGGTCTCTTACAGGGAACAGAGTTTGGAGACATACGTGAAGATGAATTTTTACAGAGAGCAGAGTTTGGATACTGATGTGCAGAAGGACAGTTACAGAGAGCAGAGCTTGGAGACTGGGGTGAAGAAGGATCGATGCAAAGAGCAGAGATTGAAGACTGAGGTGCAGAAGGATCGCTACAGAGAGCAGAGGATGGATACTGGGGTGCAGCAGGACAGTTGCAGAAAGCACTGTTTGGAGACTGGGGTGAAGAAGGACTGTAGCAGAGAGCAGAGGTTGGAGACTGGGGTGCAGAAGGACTGTTGCAGAGAGCAGAGGTTGGAGACTGAGTGGAAGAAGGACTGTTACAGAGAGCAGAGGTTGGAGACTTGGGTCCAGAATAACTGATATTGAAAGTACTGTTTGGAGTCTCGGGTGCAGAAGGACCATTACAGATAGCAGAGGTTGGAGCCTCCAGTACAGAAGGACTGTTACAGAGAGCAGAGTTTGAAGCCTGGGGTGTACAAATACTTTTGCTTAGAACAGAGGTTGGAGACTGGGGTGCAGAAAGACTGTTGTAGAGAGCAGAAGTGGGAGACTGAGGTGCAGAAGGATTGTTGCAGAGAGCAGAGTTTTCAGACTGAGGTGCAGAAGGACTGTTACAGAGAGCAGATGTGAAAGACTGGGGTGTACAAGGACTGTTGCAAAGAGTAGCAGTTGGAGACTGGCGTCCAGAAGGACTGTTGCCGAGAGCAGAGGTTGGAAAGTGGGGTGGAGAAGAACTGCTGCAGAGAGTAGAGTTTAGAGACTGAGGTGAAGAAGGACTGTTACAGAGAGCAGACGTTGGAGACTTGGGTGCAGAAGGACTGATACAGAAAGCAGACGTTGGTGACCTGGTTGCAGAAGGACTGATACAGAAAGCAGACGTTGGTGACCTGGGTGCAGAAGAACTGTTGCAGAGAGAAGAGGTTGGAGACTGTGGTGGAGAAGGACTGTTGCAGAAAGCAGAGATTGCAGACTGGTTTGAAGATGGACTATTGCAGAGAGCAGAGGATGCAGACTGAGGTACAGAAAGACTGTTACAGAGAGCAGTGTTTGGAGACTGGGGTGCAGGACTGATACTGAGAGCAGAGGTTGCAGACTGGGGTGCAGAAGGACTGTTAAAGAGAGTAGAGTTTAGAGACTTGAATGCAGAAGGCCTGTTACAGAGAGGAGAGGTTGTATACTGGGGTGCAGAAGGCCTCTAACAGAGAACAGAGTTTGGACACTGATTTGCAGAAGGACTGTAACAGAGAGCAGAGTTTGGAGACTGGGGTGCAAATAGATTGTTGCAGAGTGCAGTGTTTGTATACTGGGGTGCAGAAGGACTGTTGCAGAGTGTAGAGGTTGGAGGCTGGGTTGCAGAAGGACTGTTACAGAGAGCAGAGGTTTAAGCCTGGCGTGCAGAAAGATGAATACAGAAAGCAGAGTTTGAAGACTGGGTTTCAGAAAGACTCATATAGAAAGCAGAGGTTGGAGATGGGGTGAAGAAGAACCCTTACAGAGAACAGAGGTTTGAGACTGTGGTACAGAAGGACTGTTACAGAGAGCAGAGTTTGGAGACTGGGGTGCAAAATAAATGTTGTAGAGAAAAGATTTTGTAGACTCTGGTGCTGAAGGACCATTGCAGAAAGCATATGTTGGAGACTGAGTTTCAGAATGATCTTACAGAGAGCAGAGTTTGGACACTGAGGTGCAGACGGACTGTTGCAGAGAGCAGAGGTTCGAGATTGGGGTGCAGAAGGACTGTTGCAGAGAGCAGAGGTTTGAGTCTGAGGTGCAGAAGGACTGTTACAGAGAGCAGAGGTTGGTGACTTCGGTGGAAAAGTACTGTTGCAGAGAGCAGATTTTAAAGACTGGGGTGAGGAAGGACTTTTGCAGAGAGCAGAGGTTGAAGACTGGGGTGCAGAAGGACTGTTGCAGACAGCAGATGTTGCAGAGTGAGTTGCAGAAGGACTGTTACAGAAAGCAGAGTTTGGAGACTGTGGTGCAGAAGGACTGACACAAAAAGCAGAGGTTGGAGACTGGGGTGTAGGAGGACCCTTACAGAGAACAGAGTTTGGGGACTGCGGTACAGAGGCACTGTTGTAGAGAACAAGGTTGGAGAGTGGGGTGCAGAGGGATCATTGCAGAGAGCAAACTTTGGAGACTGGAGTGCAGAAGGAATGTTACAGAGAGAAGAGTTTGAAACTGTGGTGTACAAGGATCTTACATAGAGGAAAATTTGGAGACTGGGGTGCAGAAGGATTGTTGCAGAGAGCAGACGTTGGAGACTGGGGTGAAGAAGAATCGTTACAGAGAGTAGATTATGGATACTGGGGTATAGAAGGACTGTTCTAGAAAGGAGATGTTAAAGACTGGGGTGCAGAAAGAATGTTTCAGAGAGCAGTTGTTGAAGACTGTAGTGCAGAAAAACTGTTACAGAGAGCATGTTTAAAGACTAAGGTGCAGGACTGATACTGAGAGCAGAGTTTGAAGACTGTGGTGCAGAAGGATCTTACAGAGAGCAGAGTTTGGAGACTGAGGTGCAGAAGGACTGCTCCAGAGAGCAGAGGTTAAAGATTGTGGTGCAGAAGGACTGTTAAAGAGAGCAGAGTTCAGAGACTTTGGTGCAGAAGGCCTGATAAAGAGAGCAGAGGATGGAGATTGAGGTGCAGAAGGACTGCTACAGAGATAGATGTTGAATACTGAGGTTCAAATAGACCATTGAAGAGAGCAGATGTTGGAGACTGAGGTGCAGAAGGACTGTTGCGGAGTGCAGAGGATTGAGACATGGGTGTAAAAGGACTGTTGCAGTGAGCAGAGGTTGGGGATTTGGGTGCCTAAGGACCTTTCAGAGAGCAGAATTTGGAGACTGAGGTGCAGATGGCCTGTTACAGAGAGCAGAGGTTGGAGACTTGAGTGCAGAAGGACTGATAGAGAAGCAGTGGTTGGAGACTGGGGTTCAGAAGACAATTACAGAGAGAAGAGTTTGGAAATTGCAGTACAGAGGAACTGTTACTGAGAGCAGAGAATGGAGACTGGGGTGGAGAAGGACTGTTGCAGAGATCTGATATTGGAGACTGGGGTGCAGAAGGACTGTTGTATGAGTAGGTTGGAGACTAGGGTGCAGAAGGACTGTTGCAGAGAGTAGAAGATGGAGATTGGGGTGCAGAAGACTGAGGTTAAGAAGGACTGTTGGAGACAACAGAGTTTGGAGACAGGGATGCAGAAGGACCATTGCAGAGAGCAGAGGTTGGAGACTGAGGTGCAGAAGAAGTGTTACAGAGAGCAGATGTTGGACACTGGGGTGCAGAAAAACTGTTTTAGAATGCATAGGTTGGAGACTGGGGTGCGGAAAAACTGTTGCAGTGAACGGAGTTTTGAGACTTAGGTGCAGAAGGACCGTTGCTGAGAGCAGCAGTTGGAGACTTACTTGAAGAAGGATTGTTACAGAGAGAAGAGGTTGGAGACTCAGGTGCTGAAGAACTGTTACAGAGAACAGAGGTTAAAGACTGGGGTGCAGATGGATCTTACAGAGAGCAGAGATTGGAGACTGGGGTGCAGAAGGACTTTTATAGAAAGCAGAGATTGGAGACTTGGGTGCAAAAAGACTGTTGTAGAGAGAAGAGGTTGAAGCTGAGGTCCAGAAGGACTGTTGCAGATAGAAGAGGTTGGAGATGAAGTTCAGAAGGACTATTACCGAGAGAAGAGTTTTTAGACTAGGGTGCAGAAGGACTTATATAGAAAGCAGAGTTTGGAGACTGCGGTGCAGAAGGAGCCTTATAGAGAGCAGAAGTTGGAGACTGTGGTACAGAAAGACTTTTACAGAGAGCAGAGGTTGCACACTTGGGTGCAGAAGGACTATTGCAGACAACAGAGGTTGAAGACTGAAGTGTAGAAAGACCGTTGCAGAGAGCAGAGGTTGGAGACTGATGAGCAGAAGCATTGTTACAGAGAGCAGAGTTTGGAGACTGGGGTACAGAAGGACTGTTTCAGAGAGCAGAGGTTGGAAACTGGGTGCAGAAGGATCTTCAAGAGAGCAGAGGTTGGAGACTGGGGTGCAGAAGAACTGTTTCATAGTTCAGATGTTGGAGACTGGGGTGTTGAAGGATCGTTGCAGAGAGAATAGTTTGGATACTGGGGTGCTGAAGGCCTGTTACAGAGAGTTGAGTTTGAAGACTGGGGTGCAGGAGGCCTGTTACAGAGAGCAGAGTTTGGAGACTGTGGAGCAGGTGGACAGTTACAGAGAGCAGAGTTTGGATACTGGGTTGCAGAAGGATCTTATATAGGGCAGAGTTTGGAGACTGAGGTGCAGTAGGACTGTTACAGAGAGCAGAGGTTGAAGACTGGGGTGCAGAAGGATACTTGCAGAGAGCAGAGTTTTCAGACTGAGGTGCAGAAGGACTGTTGAGAGTGCAGACGTTAAATACTGGGTTGCAGAAGGACAGTTACAGACAGTAGAGTTTAGAGACAGTGGTGTAGAAGGACTATTGCAGAGAGCAGATGTTGGAGACTGGGGTATAAAAGGACTGTTGCAGAGAGCAGAGGTTGGGGACTGAAATGAAAAAAGACTGTTGCAGAGAGCAGAGTTTGGAGACAGATGTGCAAAAGGACTGTTTCAGAGAGTAGAGTTATGAGACTGGTTTGAGGAAGGACTGATACAGAAAGGAGACTTTGGAAACTGGGGTGCATAAGGACCGTTACAGAGAGCAGAGGTTGGAGACTGCAGTACAAAAGGAATGTTTCAGAGAGTGGAGATTGGAGACTAGTGTACAGAAGGACTGTGGCAGAGAGCAGATGGTGGACACTGTGGTTCAGAATGACTGTTGCAGAGAGCAGAGGTTGGAGAATGGGGTGCAGAATGACTGTTGCAGATAACAGAGGTTGGAGACTTGGGTTCAGATGGACTGTCGCAGAGAACAGAGGTTTGAGACTGAGGTGCAGAAGGACGGTTAAAAAGAGCAGAGGTGGGAGACTGGGGTGGAGAAGGAATGTTACAGAGAGCAGAGCTTGGAAAATGAGGTGCAGAAGAATCTTACAGAGAGCAGAGTTTGGAGACTGGAGTGCAGGAGGACTGTTTCAGAGAGAACAGGTTGAAGACTTGGGTGCAGAAGGACGGTTACAAAATGCAGAGTTTGAAGACTGCGGTATAGAAAGACTGTTACAGAGAGCAGAGAATGGAGACTGGGGTGCAGAAGAATCATTGGAGAGGGTAGATGTTAGAGACTGGGGTGCAGAATGATCCAGAAATCAGAGTTTGGAGACTGGGTTTTACAAGGATCTTACCGAGCACAGAGTTTGGAGATTGAGGTTCAGCAGGACTGTTAGAGAGCACAGAGTTTGGAGACTGAGGTACAGAAGGATCATTGAAGAGAGCAGAGGTGGAGACTGTGTTGCAGAAAAATAGTTACACAGAGCAGAGTTTGGAGACTGGGGTGCAGAAGGACTGTTAAAGAGAGCACAGGTTGGAGACTGGGGTGCAGAAAAAATTTTGCAGAGAGCACAGGTTGGAGACTGTGGTGCAAAAGGAGTGTTGCAGAGAGAAGAGGTCGGAGACTGTGGTGCAGAAGGACTGATATAGAAAGCAGAGGTTGGAGACTGGGGTGGAGAAGGACCCTTACAGAGAGCAGAGTTTGAAGAATGGGGTGCAGAAGGACTGTTACAGAGAGCAGAGTTTGGAGACTGGGTTGGAGGAGGATCCTACAGAGGTTGAAGAATGAGGTGTAGAAAGACTGTTACAGAGAGTAGATGTTGGAGACTGAGGTGTAGAACTAACGTTGAGGAGTACAGAGTTTGGAGATTGAGGTGCAGAAGGATTGTTACAGAGAGCAGAGTTTGGAGACTGGGGTGCAGAAGGACTGTTGCAGATAGCAGATTTTGGAGTCTGTTGTGCAGAAGGACTGTTTCAGAGAGCAGAGGTTGGAGACTGAGGTGCAGAAACACTGTTACATAAAGCAGAGGTTGGCAATTGGGGTGCAGAAGGACCATTACAGAGACCAGAGTTTGGAGACTGCTGTATAAAAAAAATGTTACAGAGAGCATAGGCTGGAGACTCGGGTGCAGAAGGAATGTTACAGAGAGCACAGGTTGGAGACTGAGGTGCAGAAGGACAGATACAGAGAGCAGAGGTTTTAGACTGGGGTTCAGAAGGACTGATACAGAAAGCAGAGTTTGAAGACTGGGGTACAGAAGGACAAGATATGGAGAGCAGATGTCGGAAACTGCGGTACAGAAGGACTGTTGCAGAGAGCAGATGTTGGAGACTGGTGTGCAGAACGACTGTTGTAGAGAGCAGAGGTTGGAGACTGAGGTGTAGAAGGCTTCTTATAGAGAACAGACTTTGGAGACTGGGTGCAAAAGGCCTGTTACAGAGAGGAGAGTTGGGATAAGGTGTGCAGAAGGACTCTAAGAGAGGGCAGAGTTGGGAGACTGGGTTGCAGAAGGATCTTAGAGAGAGCAGATGTTGGAGACTGAGGTGTAGAATGATGGTTGCAGAGAGAAGAGTTTGGAGACTGTGATGCAGAAGGAGTGTTGCAGAGAGAAGAGGTCGGAGACTGTGGGGCAGAAGGACTGATATAGAAAGCAGAGTTTGGAGACTGTTGTGGAAAAGGACCCTTACAGAGAGCAGAGTTTAGAGACTGGGGTTGAGAAGGACTGTTACAGAGAGCATATGTTGGAGACTGGGGAGCAGAAGGACTGTTTCAGAGAGCGGAGGTTGGAGACTGAGGTGAAAAAGGACTGTTGCAAAAAACAGATGTTTGAGACTGGGGTGCATAATGACCGTTACAGAGAGCAGAGTTTGGAGACTCGGGTGCAGAAGGACAGTTACAGAGAGCCAAGGTTAAATACAGGGTTGCAGAAGGATCTTACGGAGAGCAGAATTTGGAGACGTAGGTGCAGTTGGACTGTTACAGAAAGATTAGGTTGGAAATTGGGGTGCAGAAGGATAGTTACAGAGACCAGAGTTTGAAGATTGCGGTATAGAAAAACTGTTACCGAGAGCCGAGGTTGGAGACTGGGGTGCAGAAGGAATATTACAGAGAGCACAGGTTAGAGACTGAGGTATAGAAGGATAAATACAGAGAGCAGAGGTTTTAGACTGGGGTTCAGAAGGACTGATATAGAAAGCAGAGTTTGGAGACTGGGGTGCAGAAGGCACATTACGGAGAACGGAGGTTGGAGACTGCGGTACAGAAGTACTGTTACAGAGAGCAAATTTTGGAAACTCGGAAGTAGAAGGACTGTTGCAGACACAGACGTTGGAGACTGGGGTGCTGCAGGACACTTGCTGAAAGCAGAGGATAAATTCTGGAGTGGAGAAGGAATGTTACAGAGAGCAGAGTTTGGAAACTGGAGTGAAGAAGAATCTTACAGATAGCAGAGTTTGGAGACTGTGGTGCAGAAGGACAGTTGCAGAGAGTAGAGTTTGGACACTGGGGTGCAGGAGGACTTTTCCAGAGAGCAGAGGTTGAAGATTGGAGTGCAGAAGGACTGTTGCAGAGAGCAAAGTTTGGAACCTGAGGTGCAGAAGTCCTGTACATTAAGCAGAGGTTGGAGACTGAGGTGCAAAAGAATTGTCACAGAGAGCAGAGTTTTGAGACTGGGGTGCAGAAGGACTGTTACAGAAAGCAGAGTTTTGAGACTGGGGTCCAGAAAGACTTTTGCAGAGAAAAAAGGTTGGAGACTGGGGTGCAGAAGGACTGTTGCAGAGAGCAGAGGTTGGAGACTGTGGTGCAGAAGGACACTTAGATAGAGAAGAAGTTGGAGATTGGGGTGCAGAAGAACTGTTATAAAGAGCAGTATTTGGAGACTGGGTTGCAGAAGGATCTTACAAAGAGGAGAGGTTGGAGACTGAGGTGAAGGTGGAGTGTAACAGAGAGCAGTGTTTGGAGACTGAGGTGCAGAAGGGTTGTTACAAAGAGCAGAGTTTGAAGACTGAGTTTAAGAAGGACTTATACAGAGAGCAGAGTTTGAAAATTTTGGTGCAGAAGGACCGTTACAGAGAGAAGATGTTAGAGACTGCGGTACTGGACTGTTACCAAGAAAAAAGGTTGGAGACTGGTGTGCGGAAGGACTCTTACATAGAGCACAGGTTGGAGACTGAGGTGCAGAAAGATAGATACAGAGAACAGAGGTTAGAGACTAAGGTTCAGACAGACTGATACAGAAAGCAGAGTTTGGAGACTGGGGTGTAGAAGGACCGTTAAAAAGAGCAGAGGTTGGAGACTGCGGTACAGAAAGACTGTTACAGAGAGCAGATCTCGGAGACTGGGGAGCAGAAGGAGTTTTGCAGAGGATCGTGGTATGAGACTGGGGTTAAGAAAGAATGTTACAGAGAGCAGAGTTTGGAAACTGGAGTGCAGAAGTATCTTAGAGAGAGAGGTTTGAGACTGTGGTGCAGAAAGACTGTTGCAGAGAGCAGACATTGGAGACAGGGGTCCAGAAAAATCGTTGCAGAGAGCAGAGTTTGAAAAATGGGGTGCAGAAGGACTGTTGCAGAGAGCAGATGATGGAGACTGGGGTGCAGAAGGACTGTTGCAGAGAGCTTATTTTAGATACTGGGTTGCAGAAGGACTGTTACACAGAGCAGAGTTTGGAGACTGAGGTGCAGAAGTACTGCTACAGAGTGCAGAGTTAGGAGACTGGGGTGCAGAAAGACTGTTACAGAGAGCAGAGGTTAGAGCCTGGCGTTCAGATAGATCTTACAGAGAGCACAGTTTGGAGACTGGGATGAAAAAAGACTGTTGCATAGAGCAGATGTTGAAGACTGGGGTGGAGAAGAATCGTTGCAGAGAGAATAGGTTGGAGACTGGGTTGGAGAAGGCCTGTTACAGAGAGCAGAGTTTAAAGACTGGGTTTCAGAAGGATCTTACAATGAGCAGAGTTGGGAGACTGAGTTGCAAAAGGACTGTTAGAGAGAGCAGATGTAGGAGACTGGGGTGCAGAAGGGTCGTTGCAGAGAGCAGAGTTTTAAGACTGAGGTGCAGAAGAACTGTTGCAGAGAGCAGATGTTGGAGACTAGGCTGCAGAAGGACTGTTGTAGAGAGCATAGGTTGGAGACTGGGGTGCAGAAGGACTGTTGAAGAGAGCAGATGTTGGAGAATAAGTTGCGGAAGTTCTGTTACAGAGAGCAGAGATTGAAAACTCAGGTGCAGAAGGACTATTAAAGAGTACAGAGGTTTGATACAGGGGTGCAAAATGGTCTTACAGAGAGCAGAATTTGGACACTGAGGTGCAGAAGGACTGTTGCAGAGACCAGAGGTTGGAGACTAGGGTGCAGTGGGATCATTGCAGAGAGCAGAGTTTGGAGACTGGGGTGCAGAAGGCCTGAAATAGAGAGGAGAGTTTGGAGACTGGGTTGCAGATAGACTGTTATAGAGCGCAGAGTTTGGATACTGTGTTGCTGAAGGATCTTACAGAGAGCAGAGATTAGAGACTGACGTTCAGGTGGACTGTTACAGAGAGCAGTGGTTGGAGACTGGTGTGCAGAAAGATCATGCAGAGAACAGAGGTGTCAGACTGAGGTACAGAAGTACTGTTACAGAGAGCAGAGTTTGGAGACTGAGGTGCAGAAGGACTGTTACAGAAGGCAGAAGTTGAAAATTGGGGTGCAGAAGGACCGTTACAGAGACCAGAGTTTGGAGACTGTGGTATAGAAAAATTCTTACAGAAAGCAGAGGTTAGAGACTCTGGTGCAGATGGAATGTTACAAAGAGCACAGGTTGGAGACTGAGGTGCAGAAGGATGGATACAGAGAGCAGAGTTTTGAGACTAAGGTTCAGAATGACTGATGAAGAAAACAGATTTTGGAGACTAGGGTGCACAAGGACCGTTCAGAAGAGCAAAGTTTTGAGACTGCGGTACAGAAGGACTGTTACAGGGAGCAGAGGTTCGATAATGGGGTTCAGATGGACTGTTACAGAGGACAGAGGTTGGTGACTGGGGTGCCAACCCTTGCAGAAAGCAGAGGTTGGAGACTGCGATGAAGAAGAAATGTTTGAGAGAGCAGATTTTGTAAACTAGAGTTCAGAAAGATCTTATAGAGAGAAGATGTTGGAGACTGTGGTGCAAAAGGACTCTTGCAGAGAGTAGAGGTTGGAGACTAGGGTCCGGAAGTATCATTGCAGAGAGCAGAGTTTGGAGACTGGGGTGCAGAAGGACTGTTGCAGAGAGCAGAGGTTGGAGACTGGGTTCAGAAGGACTGTTGCAGAGAGCAGCAGATGGAGAATGAAGTACAGAAGGACTTTTGAAGAGAGTAGAGGTTGGAGACTGGGGTGCAGAAGGACTGTTATAGGAAGCAGAGTTTAAAAATTGGGATGCAAAAGGACCGTTACAGAGAGCAGAGTTTGGAGACTGCGGTATAAGACTGTTAGCGGGAGAAGAGGTTGGAGACTGGGGTGCAGAAGGACTCTTATGTAGAGCACAGGTTGGAGACGGAGGTGCAGAAGGATAGATACAGAGAACAGAGGTTGGAGACTGTGGAAAAGAAGGACTGTTACAGAGAGCAGATCTCAGAGACTGGGGAGCAGAAGGACTGTTGAAGAAGACAGAGGTTTTAGACTCTGGTGGAGAAGGAATGTTACAGAGAGCAGAGTTTGGAAACTAGAGTGCAGAAGGATCTTACAAAGAAAAGAGGTTGGAGACTGTGTTGAAGAAGGACTGTTGCAGAGAGCAAACGTTGGAGACGGGTCCAGAAGGATCGTTGCAGAGAGCACAGTTTTGAGACTGGGGTGCACAAGGACTATTCCAGAGAGCAGATGTTGGAGACCGGGGTGCAGAAGGACTGTGGCAGAGAGGAGATTTTAGAGACTGAGGTGCAGAAGGACTTACACAGAGCAGAGGGTTGGAGACTGAGGTGCAGAAGTACTGTTACAGAGAGCAGTGTTTGGAGACTGGGGTGCAGAGGACTGTTACAGAGAGCAGAGTTTGGAGCCTGGGGTTCAGATGGATCTTACAGAGAGAAGAGTTTGAGATTGGGGTCCAAAAGGACTGTTGCAGAGAGCAGATTCTTAAGACTGGGGTGGAGAAGAATTGTTGCAGAGAGAAGAGGTTGGCGACTGGGGTGCAGAAGGCCTGTTACATAGAGCAGAGTTTGGAACCTGCGTGGCAGAAGTCATGTTACAGAGAGCAGAGTTTTGAGACTGTTGTGCAGAAGGACTGTTACAGAGTGCAGAGTTTAAAGACTGGGTTGTAGAAGGATCTTACAAAGAGCAGAGTTGGGAGAATGAAGTGCAGAAGGACTGTTACAGAGAGCAGAAGTAGAAGACTGTGGTGCAGAAGGGTCCTTGAAGTGAGCAGACTTTTCAGAGTTAGGTGCAAAACGACTGTTGCAGATAGCAGATATTGGAGACTGGGGTGAAGAAGGACTGTTGCAGAGAGCAGAGGTTGGAGACTTTGGTGAAGAAGGATCGTTGCAGACAGCAGAGGTTGGAGACCAGTTGGCAGAAGCACTGTTACAGAGAGCAGAGTTTGAAACTGGGTTGCAGAATAATCTTATAGAGAGCAGAGGTTGCAGACAAAGGTGCAGAAGGATTGTTACAGAGAGCAGAGCTTGGAGACTGTGGTCCAGAAGGACTCTTGCAGAGAGCAGATGTTGGAGATTGGGGTTCAGAAAGATCGTTGCAGAAAGCAGAGTTGGAGACTGGGGTGTAGAAGGACTGTTGCAGAGAGCAGATGTTGGAGACTGGGGTGCAGACGGACTGTTGCAGAGAGCAGAGGTTGGAGAGTGGGGTTCAGAAAGACTGTTGCAGAGAGCAGAGGTTGGAGAATGAGGTGCAGAAAAACTGTTAAAGAGAGCAGAGATTGCAGACTGGGTGCAGAAGGACTGTTACAGAGAGCAGAGGTCTGAGACTGGGCTTCATATGGAGGTTACAGAGAGCTAATTTTAGAGACGGGGTGCAGACGGACTGTTGCTGAGAGCAGAGGTTGGAGAGTGGGGTTCAGAAAGACTGTTGCAGAGAGCAGAGTTCGGAGAATGAGGAGCAGAAAAACTGTTAAAGAGAGCAGAGGTTGGAGACTGGGTTGCAGAAGGACTGTTACAGAAAGCAGAGGTCTGAGACTGGGGTTCAGATGGAGGTTACAGAGAGCAAATTTTGGAGACTGTGGTGCAAGAGGACTGTTGCAGAGAGCAGAGGTTGGAGACTGGTGTGAAGAAGAATCCTTGCAGAGAGAAGTGTTTGGAGACTGGGGTGCAGAAGGCCTGTTACAGAGAGCAGTGGTTGGAGACTGGGTTGCAGAACTCCTATTGCAGATAGCAGAGGTTGGAGACTGTTGTGCAGAAGGACGATTACCGAGTGCAGAGTTTAAAGACTGGGTTGCAGAAGGATCTTACAGAGAGCAGAGTTGGGAGACTGAGGTGCAGAAGGTTCGCTGCATACAGCAGAGTTTTCCCACTGAATTGCAGAATGACTGTTTCAGAAAGCAGATATTGGAGACTGGGGGTGCAGAAGGACTGTTGCAGAGAGCAGACATTGGAGACTGGGGTTAAGAAGGATCGTTTCAGAGAGCAGAGTTTGGAGACTGGTGTGCATAAGGATTGTTACAGAGAGTAGACTTTGGAGACAGGGTTTTAGAAGGATGCTACAGAGATCAGAGGTTGGAGACTGAAGTGCAGATGGTCTGTTACAGAGAGTAGAGGTTGGAGACTGAGGTGCAGAAGGACCGTTGCAGAGAACAGAGTTTGGAGACTTAGGTGCAGAAGGATAGATACAGAGAACAGCGGTTGGAGACTGCGGTTCAGACAGACTGATACAGAAAGCAGAGGTTTGAGACTGTGGTGTAGAAGGACCGTTACAAAGAGCACAGGTTGGAGACTGCGGTACAGAAAGACCAGATGTCGGAGACTGGGGAGCAGAAGGACTGTTGCAGAGGACAGAGTTCGGAGACTGGGGTGGAGAAGGAATGTTACAGAGTGCAGAGTATGGAATCTGGAGTGCACAAGAATCTTACAAAGAGCAGAGGTTGGAGACTGTGGTGCAGAAAGACTGTTGAAGTGAGCAGATGTTGGAGACTGGGGTCCAAAAGGAGCGTTGCAGATAGCAGAGTTTAGAGACTGGGGTGCAGAAGGACTGTTGCAGAGAGCAGATGTTGGAGACTGGGGTGGAGAAGAATCATTGCAGAGAGAGGTTGGAGACTGAGGTGCAGAAGAACTGTTACAGATAGCAGAGTTTGGAGACAGGGATGCAGAAGGATCTTACTGAGAGCAGAGGTTGGAGACTGAGGTGGAACAAGACTGTTACAGAGAGCAGAGTTTGGAGACTGGGGTGCAGAAGGATCATTGCCGAGAACCGAGTTTTCAGACTGAGGTGCAGAAGGACTGTTGGAGATTACAGAGTTGGAGACTGGGGGTGCAGAAGGATCTTTGCAGAGAGCAGAGGTTTGAGACTGGGGTGCAGAAGGAGTATTACAGAGAACAGAGGTTGGAGACTGCGGTGCAGAAAGCCTGTTATAGAGAGCAGAGTTTGGTGAAAGGATGCAGTACGACTGTTACAGAGGGCAGAGTTTGGAGACTTGGTTGCAGAAAGATCTTACAGAGAGCAGAGGTTGGAGACTGAGGTGCAGAACGACCATTGCAGAGAGCAGAGGTGGAGACAGAGGTGCAGAAGGATTGTTACAGAGAGAAGAGGTTGGAGACTGGGGTGCAGAAGGGCTGTTGCAGATATCAGAAGTGGGAGAATGTGGTGAAGAAGGACTGGTGCAGGGTGCAGGTGTTTGAGAGTTGGGTGCAGAAGGACTGTTGAAGAGAGCAGAATTTGGAGACTGAGGTGCAGAGTAACTGTTACAGAGAGCAGAGATTGGAGACTGGGGTTCAGAAGGACTGATACAGAAAGCAGAGGTTGGAGACTCGGGTGCAGAAAGACCGTTGCAGAGAGCAGAGTTTGGAGACTGCTATACAGGCAAACTGTTATAGAGAGCAGAGGTTGGAGAATGGTTTATAGAAGAACTGTTTCAGAGTGCAGATGTTGGAGACTGGGGTGCAGAAGATCTGTCGCAGAGAGCAGAGGTTGGAGACTGAGGTGCAGAAAGAATTTTACAGAGAGCAAAGGTTGGAGACTGGGGTGCAGAATTATTGATACAGATAGCAGAGCTTGAGACTGAGGTGCAGAAGAACCGTTACAGAGATCACAGGTTGGAGACTGTAGTACAGATGGACTGTTGCAGAGAGCAGAGGTTAGAGTATGGGGTGCAGAAGGACTGTTACAGAGAGCAGAGGTTAGAGAATGGGGTGCAGAAGAACTGTTATAGAGAGCAGATGTTAGAGAATGGGGTGCAGAAGTAAGGTTGCAGAGTTCAGAGGTTGGAGACAAAGGTGCAGAAGGACTGTTACAGAAAGTAGAGGTTGGAATCCGTGGTTCAGAAGGATTTATACAGAAAGCAGAGGTTTGAGACAGGGGTGCATAAGAACCGTTAGAGAGAGCAGAGGTTGGAGACTGCGGTACTGAAGGACTCTTACAGAGAGCAGAGGTTTGAGACTGGAAAGTAGAAGGACTGTTGCAGAGAACAGATGTTGTAGACTGGGTTGCAGCAGGACCGTTGAGGAAAGCAGAGGTTGTAGACTGGGTTGGAGAAGAATGATACAGAGAGCAGAGTTTGGAAACTGGAGTGCAGAAGGATCTTACAGAGAACAGGAGGTTGGAGACTGGGGTGCAGAAAGTGTGTTAAGGAGAAAAGACGTTGGAGACTGGGGTGCAAAAGGACTGTTGCAGAGAGCAGGTGTTGGAGACTTGGGTGCATAAGGACCATTGCACAGAGCAGAGGTTGGAGACAGGGTTGCAGAAGGACGGTTGCAGAGAGCAGAGGTTGGATACTGAGGTTCAGAAAAACAGTTACAGAGAGCAGAGGTGGAGTCTGGGGTGCAGAAGAATCGTTGAAGAGAGCAGAAGATGGAGACTGTGTTGCAGAAGAATCCTTGAGAGAGCAGAGGTGGAGACTGGGCTGCAGATGAACTGTTACAGAGAGAAGAGGTGGGAGACTCTGGTGCAGAAGGACTGTTACAGAGAGCACAGGTTGGAGACTGGGGTGCAGAAGGAATGTTGCAGAAAGAAGAGGCTAGAGACTGGGGTGCAGAAGGACTGTTTCAGAGAGCAGAGGTTGGAGACTGAGATGCAGAAAGATTGTAACACAGAGCAGACGTTGGAAACTGGGGTGAAGAATTATGATACAGAAAGCAGAGTTGTGAGACTGGGGTGCAGAAGGACCGTTACAGAGAGCAGAGGTTGCAGACTGGCGTGCAGAAGGACTGTTTCAGAGAGAAGAGTTTGGAGACTGGGGTGCATTATGCCTGCAACAGAGAGCAGAGGTTAGAGACTGGGTTGCAGAAGGCCTGTTATAAAGAGCAGAATTTTGAGGCTGGGTTGAAGAAGGATTTTGCAAAGGTTGGAGACTAAGGTGCCGAGGGACAGTTACACAGAGCACAGGTTGGAGACTGGGGTGCAGAAGGACTGATACAGAAAGCAGAGGTTGGAGACTCGGGTGTAGAAGTACCCTTACAGAGAGCAGATGTTGGAGAATGCAGTACAGAAAGACTGTTATAGAGAGCAGAGGTTGGAGACTGGGGTGCAAAAGTACTGTTGCAGAGAGCAGAGGATAAAGACTGGGGTGCAGTAGGACTGTTGCAGAGAGATGAGGTTGCAGACTGACTTGCAGAGGACTGTTGCAGAGGGAAGAGTTTTGAGACTCTTGTGCAAAACGACAGATACAACAAGCAGAGGTTGGATACTGGGGTGAATAAGAACTCTTACAGAGAACAGCAGTTGGAGACTGTGGTAGAGAAGGACGGTTAAAGAGAGCAGATGTTGGACACTGGGGTGCAAAAGAACTGATGTAGAGATCAGAGGTTGGAGACTGGGGAGCTGAAGGATCATTGGGGCGAGCAGAGTATGGAGATTGGGGTGTAGAAGGACTGTTTCAGAGAGCAGAGTTTGGAAACTGGGGTGTAGAAGGACTGTTTCAGAGAGCAGATGTTGGAGACATGGGTGTAGAAGGACTGTTGAATTGAGCAGAGATTGGAGACTGAGGTACTGAAGGACTGTTAAAGAGAGCAGAGGTTGGAGACTGGGGTGCAGAAAGATTATTGCAGAGAGAAGATTTTTCAGACTGAGGTACAGAAGAACTGTTGCAGAGAGCAGATATTGGAGACTGGGGTTCAGAAGGACTGTTGCAGGGAGCAGAGGTTTGAGACTAGGGTGGAAAAGGATCGTTGCAGAGAGCAGAGGTTGGAGACTGGGGTGCAGAAGGACGGTTGCAGAAAGCAGAGTTTTGAGACTGAGTGAAGAAGGACTTTTAAGAGAGCAGTGGTTGGAGACTGGGGTGCAGAAGGTTCGTTGGTGCGGGCAGAGTATGGAGATGGGGGTGTAGAAGGACTGCTGCAGAGAACAGAGGTTTCAGACTGAGGTTCGGAAGGACTGTTGCAGGGAGCAGAGGTTGGAGATTAGCGCCCAGAAGTACTTTTGCAGAGAACAGAGGTTGGATTCTGAGGTGCAGAAGGACTTTCACAGAGAGCAGAGGTTGGAGACTGGTGTGCAGAATGAGTGACACATAACGCAGAGTTTGGAGACTCGGGTGTAGAAAGACTGTTACAGAGAGCAGAGGTTGGAGACTGCAGTACAGAAGGACTGTTACAGAGAGCAGAGGTTGAAGACTGGGGTGCAGAGGGATTGTTGCAGAGAGTAGAAGTTGCAGAGTGAGGTGCAGAAGGACTGTTACAGAGAGCAGAGTTTGGAGACTCTCTTGCAGAAGGACTGATACAGAAAGCAGAGGTTGAAGATAGGGGTGTAGAAGGACTGTTGCAGAGAGCAGAGTTTGGAGACTTCGTTGGAGAAGGACTGTTGCAGACAACAGATGTTGGAGACTGAGGTGCAGAAGGAATGTTGCAGAGAGCAGAAATTAGAGACTGGGATGCATATAGACTATTGCAGAGAGAAGAGGTTGCAGACTGAGGTGCCGAAAACCTGATACAGACAGCAGAGTTTCGAGAATGTGTTGCAAAAGGAGTGATACAGAAAACAGAGGTTGGAGAATGTGATGCAGAAGGACCATTACAGAGAACAGAGTTTGAAGACTGCAGTACAGAAGGACTGGTACAGAGAGCAGAGGTTTTAGACTGGGGTGCAGAATAACTATTGTAGCGATCAGAATTTGAAGACTGGGGTGCAGAATGACCATTGCAGAAAGTAGAGGTTGGAGACTGGGTTTCAGAAGGATCTTAAAGAGAGCAGAGTTTGGACACAGAGGTGCATAAGGACTGTTGCAGAGTGCAGAGTTTGGAGTCTGAGGTACAGAAGAACTGTTACAGAGAGCAGAGGTTGAAGACTGGGGTGCAGAATGACTGATACATAACACAGAGTGTGGAGAATCGGGTGCAGAAGGACCGTTACAGAGAGAAGAGGTTAAAGACTAGGTTGGAGAAGAACCCTTACAGAAAACAGAGGTTGAAGACTGCGGTACAGAAGAACTGTTGTTGAGAACAAGGTTGGAGACTCGGGTGCAGAGGGATCATTGCAGAGAGCAGTGGTTGGAGACTGCAGTACAGAAGGACTGTTACAAAGAGTAGAGGTTGAAGACTGGGGTGGAGAAGAACTGTTGCAAAGAGCAGAGATTGCAGAGTGAGGTGCAGAAGGACTGTTACAGAGAGCAGAGTTTGGAGACTATGGTGCAGAAGGACTGATACAGAAAGCAGAGGTTGGAGACTGGGGTGAAGAAGGACCCTTACAGAGAACAGAGGTTGAAGACTTCTGTACAGAAGAAGTGTTTTTGAGAACAAGGTTGGAGACTGGGGTGCAGAGGGACCATTGCAGAAAGCAGAGTTTGGAGACTCGGGTACAGAATGATCTTACAGATAGCAGAATTTGGAGACTGGGTTGCAGAAAGACTATTGCAGAATAGACGTTGGAGACTGGGGTGCAGAAGGATCGTTGCAGAGAGCGATCTTGGAGACTGGGGTATAGAAGGACTGTTCCAGAGAGCAGAGGTTGGAGACTGGGGTGCCGAAGGACTGTTGCAGAGAGCAGTTTTTGAAGACTGAGGTGCAGAAGGACTGTTTCAGAGAGCAGAGTTTGGAGACTGGGGTGCAGAAGGACTGATACAGAGAGCCGAGATTGGAGACTGAGGTGGAGAAGGAAAGTTACAGAGAGCAGAGCTTGGAGAATGGGGTGAAGAAGGACTGATACTGAAAGCACAGTTGGGAGACTGGGGTCAAGAAAGACCTTTACAGAGAGCAGAGGTACGAGACTGCAGTAAGGAAGCACTGTTACAGAGAACAGATGTTTAAGACTGTGGTACAGAAGGGCTGTTACAGAGAGCAGAGCTTGGAGACATGAGTGCAGAAGGACTGATACAGAAAGTAGAGGTTGGAGACTGAGGTGCAGAAGTACCGTTACACAGAGTAGAGGTTGGAGACTGGGGTGCAGAATAACTGTTGTAGAGAACAGAGGTTGAAGACTGGGGAGCAGAAGGACCATTGCAGAAAGCAGAGTTTGGAGACTGGATTTCAAAGGATATTACAGAGAGCAGAGGTTGGAGTCTGAGGTGCAGAAGAATGTTACACAGAGCAAAGTTTGGAGACTGGGTTTCAGAAAAACTGATACAGGAAGCAGAATTTGGAGACTGGGGTGCAGAAGGATCATTACAGAGAGCAGAGGTTTGAGACTGCAATACAGAAGGTCTGTTGCAGAGAGAAGATTTTTGGAGACTGGGTTGCAGAAGGAGTGTTTCAGAGAGCAAGGTTGAAGACTGGGGTGCAGAAGGGCTGTTGCAGAGAGAAGAGGTTGCAGAGTGAGGTGCAGAAGGACTGTAACTGAGAGGCAGAGTTTGGAGACTGTAGTGCAGAAGGACTGATACAGAAAGGAGAGGTTGGAGACTGGGGTTAAGAACAACCCCAACACGCACAAATCAAAGGCATTCCTGAATATCAGCAACTAAACCTCTGAAATGGAAATAAGGAAAACCACTCCATTCACAATATCCTCTAAGATACTTGGGAATCAACCTAACAAAAGAGGTGAAAGATTTATACAATGAAAACTACAGAACCCTAAAGAGAGAGATAGAAGAAGATCTCAGAAGATGGAAAAATGTACCCTGTTCATGGATAGGCAGAACTAACATCATCAAAATGGCGATATTATCCAAAGTTCTCTACAGGTTTAATGCGATGCCAATCAGAATCCCAAAGACATTTCTTGTAGAAATAGATAAAGCAATCATGAAATTCATATGGAAAAACAAAAGACCCAGAATAGCAAAAGCAATTCTAAACAGGAAGTGTGAATCTGGAGGTATAGCGATACCAGAGCTCAAACTGTACTACAAAGCAATAGTAACAAAAACAGCATGGTACTGGTACCAAAACAGGCGGGTGGACCAATGGTACAGAATAGAGGACACAGAGACTAATCCACAAAGTTACAACTATCTTATATTTGATAAAGGGGCTAAAAACATGCAATGGAGGAAGGATAGCATCTTCAACAAATGGTGCTGGGAAAATTGGAAATCCATATGCACAAAATGAAATTGAATCCCTTTCTCTCACCAGCCACAAAAGTTAACTCAAAATGGATCAAGGAGCTAGATATAAAAACAGAGACACTGCGTCTGATAGAAGGAAAAGTTTGCTACGATCTACATATTGTGGGGTCGGGCTCCAAATTCCTTAATAGAACGCCCGTAGCCCAAGAGTTAATGACAAGAATAAACAAATGGGACCTACTTAAACTAAAAAGTTTTTTCTCAGCAAGAGAAACAGTAAAAGAGGTAAATAGAGAGCCTACATCCTGGGAACAAATTTTTACCCGTCACACCTCAGACAGAGCCCTAATATCCAGAATGTACAAAGAACTCAAAAAATTAAACAATAAGATAACAAATAATCCAATCAACAAATGGGCCAAGGACCTGAACAGACACTTCTCAGAGGAGGACATACAATCAATCCACAAGCACATGAGAAAATGCTCAACATCTCTAGCAATCAGAGAAATGCAAATCAAAACCACCCTAAGATAACATTTCACTCCTGTAAGATTGGCAGCCATTATGAAGTCAAACAACAATAAGTGTTGGCGAGGATGTGGGGAAAAGGGCACACTTGTTCACTGCTGGTGGGACTGCAAAATGGTGAGGCCAATTTGGAAAGCAGTATGGAGATTCATGGGAAAGCTGGGAATGGATCCACCATTTGACCCAGCTATTGCCCTTCTTGGACTATTCCCTGAGGACCTTAAAAGAGCACACTATACGGATACGGCCACATCAATGATTATAGCAGCACAATTCACAATAGCTAGACTGTGGAACCAACCTAGATGCCCTTCAGTAGATGAGTGGATAAAAAAATTGTGGCAGCTATACACAATGGAGTATTATGCAGCACTAAGAAACGACAAAATCATAGAATTTGCAGGGAAATGGATGGCATTAGAGCAGATTATGCTAAGTGAAGCTAGCCAAGCCCTAAAAAACAAATGTCAAATGTCTTCTTTGATATAAAGAGAGCCACTAAGAATAGAACAGGAAGGAAGAGCATGAGGAAAAGACTACCAGCAAACTAAGACGAATGGGGTGAGAGAAAGGAAGAGAGAAGGGAAAACATATGGAAATGGTAGGAGACCTTCAGGGATACACAAAATTATAAGAGGTTATGAGGGGCAAGGGGGTGGGGGAAAAAAGGGGAGAGAATTGAACAACAGCAGAGGAGGTAGAGAGGGAAGATGGGAGGGGAGGGGAGGGGAGAGGGGGATAGTAGGGGATAGGAAAGATAGCAGAATACAACAGTCACTAATATGCCATTATGTAAACATGTGAGTATGTAACAGAAGTGAGTCTGTATTATGTATTTTGGGAGTTCAAAACCCAATTGAGTCGAATGTATGAAAGATGATATGTCTTGAGCTCTGTAATGTTTTGAACAATCAATAAAAAATAAAAAAAAATCTGTTTAGGAAAATTGTTAGAATAATACTGATTCATATGGTTGCATTTACCTGTAGCTGTTGGCAACTAATGGGATTCTAGAATACAAGGGATTAAATAAAGAGGAAAACAACATTGAAAAAAAAAAAAAAAAAGAAGGACCCTTACTAAGAACAGAGGTTGAAGACTGTGGTACAGAAGAACTGTTTTGGAGAACAGAGTTTGGAGACTGGGGTGCAGAAGGACCGTTGCACATTGCAGAGGTTGGAGATTTGGGTGTAGAAGGCCTGTTAAAGAGAGAAAAGATTGGAGACTGGGGTGTACAAGGACTGTTACAGTGAGCAGAGTTTGGAGACTGGGTAGTAGATGGATCTTACAGAGAGCAGAAATTTGAGACTGACGTGCAAAAGGAGTTTTACATAGAACAGAGTTTGGAGACTGGGGTGCAGAAGGATCGTTGCAGAGAGCAAATTATTCAGACTGAGGTGCAGAAGGACTATTGCAGACAGCTGATGTTCGAGACTGGGGTGCAGAAAGACTGTTGCAGAGAGAAGAGATTGGAGACTTGGGTGCAGAATGATCGTTCCAGAGAGCAGAGATTGTAGACTGCGGTGCAGAACGCCTGTTACAGATTGCAGAATTTGGAGAAGGGGTGCAGTAGGACTGTTACAGAGAGCAGAGTTTGGTGATTGGGTTGCAGAAGGATCTTACAGACAGCAGAGGTTAGAGACTGAGGTGCAGAAGGACTGTTACAGAGAGTATAGGTTGGAGACTGAGGTGCAGAAAGACCAATGCAGAGAGCAGAGTTTGGAGACAGAGGTACAGAAGGACTGTTGAAGAGCAGAGGTTGGAGACTTGGGTGTAGAAGGACTGTTGCAGAGAGCAGAGGTTGTAGATTGGGGTGCAGAAAAACTGTTGCAGAGAGCAGAGTTTGAAGACTGAGGTTCATAAAGACTGTTACATAGAGCAGAGTTTTGAGACTTGAGTGCAGAACGACTGATACAGAAAGCAGAGGTTAGAGTCTGGGATGCAAGAGGACAGTTACAGAGAGCAGAGGTTGGAGACTGCAATACAGAAAGACTGTTACACAGAGCAGAGGTTGGAGAGTGGGTTGCAGAAGGACAGTTACAAAGAGCACAGTTTTGAGACTGTGGTGAAGAAGAAATGTTGCAGAGAGCAGAGGTTAGAGACTGGGTGCAGAAGATCTCTTGCAGAGAGTACATTTTAGAGACTGGGTTGCAGAAGGACCCTTACAGAGAACAGAGGTTGGATACTGTAGTACAGAAGGACTGTTACAGTAATCAGAGGTTGGAGACTGGAGTGCAGAATAACTGTTGTAGAGAACAGAGTTTAGAGAGTTGGCTGCAGGTCGACCATTGCAGATAACAGAGGTTGAAGACTGGGTTTCAGAAAGATCCTACAGAGAGCAGAGTTTGAACACTGAGGTGCAGAAGGACTGTTGCAGAGAGCAGAGGTTTGAGATTGGGGTATAGAGACTGTTGCAGAGAGCAGATGTTGGAGACTGGGGTCGAGAAAGACTTTTGCAGAGAGAAGAATTTGGAGACTGAGGTGCAGAAGGACTGTTACAGAGAGCAGAGCTTGGAGACTTGAGTGCAGAAAGACTGATACAGAAAGTAAAGGTTTGAGACTGAAGTACAGAAGGTCGTTACAGAGAGCAGATGTTGGAGACTGGGGTGGAAAAGGACTGTTACAGAAAGAAGTCGTTGGAAATTGGGGTGCAGAAGGATCGTTGCAGAGAGAAGAGGTTCAGACTGAGGCTTAGAAGGACTGTTACAGAGAGCAGAGTTTTGAATCTGAGGTGCAGAAGGACTGTTACAGAAAGCAGAGTTTGGAAATTGGGGTACAGAGGGACTGATACAGAGAGCAGAGTTTGGAGACTGCGGTATAGAAAGACTGTAACAGAGAGCAGAGTTTTTAGAATATGGTGCAGAAGGACTGTTACAGAGAGCAGAGATTGGAGACTGGGGTGAAGAAGGTTGTTACAGAGAGTAGAGGTTGGAGACTGGGGTGCAGAAGGAATGTTACACAGAGCAGAGGTGAAGACTGGGGTTTAGTAGGACTGTTGCAGAGAGCACATGCTGGAGACTTGGGTGAAGAAGGACTGTTGCCAAGAGCAGAATTTGGAGACTGAGGTGCAGAACGACTGTTGAGGAGAGGAGACGTTGGAGACTGAGGTGCAAAAGGATCGTAGCAGAGAACAGCGTTTTAAGACTGAGGTGCAGAAGCACTGTTGCAGAGACCACAGGTTGGAGACTGGAGAGCAGAAGAACTTTTGCAGAGAGCAGTGGTTGGAGAATGGGGTGCAGAAATGTTGTTATAGAGAACAGACTTTGGAGACTGGGGTGCAGAAGGCCTGTTACAGAGAAAAGTTTTGGAAGAAGAAGTGCAGAAGGACTGTTAGAGAGGGCAGAGTTGGGAGACTGGGTTGCAGAAGGTTCTTACAGAGAACAGATGTTAGAGACTGAGGTGTAGAATGATTGTTGCAGAGAGAAGAGTTTGGAGACTGGGGTGCAGAAGGCCTGTTACAGAGAGCAGAGTTTGGAGACTGGGGTGCAGAAGGCCTGTTAAGTAGAGCAGAGGTTGAAGACTGGGGTACAGAAGGACTGTTATAGAAAAAAAAGTTAGGAGACTGGGTGGCAGAAGGATCTTACAGAGCAGAGTTTGGCGATTGAGGTGCAGGAGGACAGTTACAGAGAGCAGTGGTTGGAGACTGGGGTTCAGATGGATCGTGTAGAGAGAAGAGGTTTCGCACTGAGGTGTACATCACTGTTATGGAGAGCAGAGGTTGGAGATTGAGGTGCAGAAGGACTGTTACAGGGAGCTAATTTTGGAGACTGTGTTGCACAAGGATCTTACATAGAGAAGAGTTTGGAGACTGAGGTGCATAAGGACTGTTACAGAGAGCAGATGTTGAAGTCTGGGGTGCAGAAGGATTGTTGCAGAAAGTAAAATTTTCAGACTGAGGTTCAGAAGGACTTTTGCAGAGAGGCAGATGTTTGAGACTGGGGTGCACAAGGTTCGTTGCAGAGAGCAGAAGTTGGAGATTGCAGTACAGAAGGACTGTTGCAGAGAGCAGAGGTTGGAGACTAGGGTACAAAAAGACTTTTACAGAGAGCAGATGTTGGATACTGTTTTTCAGAAGGAATGTTGCAGAGAGCAGAAGTGTAGAATGGGTTGCAGAAGGACTTTTGCAGAGAGCAGAGGTTGGAGACTGAGGTTCAGATGGACGGACAAAGAAAGCCGAGACTGGCGTGCAAAAGGACCTTTACAGAGAGCAGAGTTTGGAGACTGCGGTACTGAAGGACTGTTACAGAGAGTAGAGTTTGGAGACTGATGTGCAGAAGGACTATTACAGAGAGCAGAGGTTGGAGACTGGGTTGCAAAAAGACTGTTGCAGAGGGAAGAGGTTGGAGATTGGGGTGCAGAAGGGCTGTTACAGAGAGCAGAGGTTGGAGACTTGGGTGTAGAAGGACTGATATAGAAAGCAGAGGTTGGAGACTGGGGTGCAGAAGAACTGTTGCAAAAAGCAGAAGTTGGAGACTGGGTGGAGAAGGAGTGTTGTAGAGAGCAGATGTTGGAGACTGGGGTGCACAATTACTATTTCAGTTAGCAGAGGTTGGAAACTGGGGTGCAGTAGGACTATTGCAGAGAGCAGAGGTTATAGTCTAAGGTGCAGACAAACTGTTAAAGTGAGCAGAGTATATAGACTGTGGTGCAGAATGATTGTTACAGAGAGCAGATTTTGGAGACTAGGGTGAAGAATTATCTTAGAGAGAGAAGAGGTTGGAGACTAGGGTGCAGAAAGAGCTTTGCAGAGAGCAGAGGTTGAAGATGAGATGCAGAAGGACTGTTATAGAGAGCAGAGGTTGGAGACTGGGGTGAAGACGGACTGATACAGAGAGCAGAGTTTGGAGACTGTGATACAGCAGGACTGTTACAGAGAGCAGAGTTTGCAGACTGCAGTGCAGAAGGACTGTTTACGAAAACAGAGGTTAGAGACTGGTGTACAGAAGGACTGTTACAAAGAGCAGATTTTTGAGACTGGTGTTCAGAATTACTGTTACATAGAGTAGAGGTTGGAAACTGGGGTCCAGAAGGATCTTACAGAGAGTAGAGTTTTAGAGACTAGGGTGCAGAAGGACTGTTGCCGAGAGCAGAGGTTGGAGACAGGGGTGTAGGAATGATCGTTGCAGAGAGAAGAATTTTGAGACTGGAATGCAGAAGGGCTGTTAAAGAGAGCAGAGTTTGAAGAATGGGGTGCAAAAGGACTGTTATAGAGAGCAGATTTAGGAGACTGGGTGGCAGAAGGATCTTCAAGAGAGCAGAGGTTGGAGACTGAGGTGCAGAAGGACTGTTACAGAGAGCAGTGGTTGAAGACTGGAGTCAGAAAGATCGTGCAGAGAGCAGAGGTTTCAGACTGAGATATATTAGGACTGTTACAGAGAGCAGAGGTTGGAGACTGAGGTGCAGAAAGAGTGTTAGAGGGAGCAGATTTTAAAGACTGTGTTGCAGAAGGATCTTACATAGAACAGAGTTTGGAGATTGAGGTGCAAAGGATTGTTTCAGAGAGCAGATTTTTCAGTCTAAGATGCAGAAGGACTGTTGTAGAGAGCAGATGTTGTAGACTGGGGTGCAGAAAGACCGCTACAGAGAGCAGAGGTTGGAAACTGGCTTGAGGAAGGCCAGTTACAGAGAGCAGAGTTTTGAGACTGTTGTGCAGAAGGACTGTTACAGAGAGCAGAGTTTTGAGTCTGGGTTTCAGAAGGATCATATAGAGAGCAGAGGTTGGAGACTGAGGTGCAGAAGAACTGTTGCAGAGAGCAGAGTTTGGAGAATAGGTTAAAAAAGGACTGTTGCAGCGAGTAGATGTTTGAGACTGTTGTTCAGAAGGACTGTTTCAAAGAGGAGAGGTTGGAGAATGGGGTGCAGAAGGACTTTTGCAAAGAGCAGAGGTTGGAGACTGAGGTGCAGAAGGACTGTTACAGAGAGCAGAGGTTGGAGACTGTTGTGAAGAAGGACTGATAAAGAAAGCAGAGCTTGGAGACTTTGGTGCAAAAGGACCTTTATGAAGAGCAGAGTTATGAGACTTCGGTACAGAAGGACTGTTCCAGAGACCAGAGTTTGGATATTGGAGAGCAGAAGGACTGTTGCAGAGGACAGAGGTTGGAGACTGGGGTGCAGCTGGACCGTTGCAGAAAGCAGAGGTTGGAGACTAGGGTTCAGAAGTAATTTTCCAGAGAGCAGAGTTTGGAAACTGGGGTGCGGAAGGATCTTACAGAGAGCAGAGGTTGGAGATTGATGTGCAGTAGGATTCTCTCAGAGACTAGAGTTTGGAGACTGGGGTGCAGAAGTATTGTTGAAGAGATCAGATGTTGGTAACTAGTGTGCAGGCGGACTGTTGCAGAGAGCAGAGATTGGAGACTGGGGTGCAGAAGGACTGTTGCAGAGAGCAGAGTTTGGAGACTGAGGTGCAGTAGGACTGTTACAGAGAGAAGAGGTTTAAGACTGTGCTGCCAAAGGACTGTTACAGAGAGCGAAGTTTGGAGACTGGGTTCCTGAAGAATCTTACAGAGAGCAGAGGTTGAAAACTGAGGTTCAGGTAGACTGTTACAGAGAGCAGTGGTTGGAGACTGGGGTGCAGAAAGATCTTGGAGAGCAGAGGTTTTAGACTGAGGTGCAGAAACACTGTTACAGAGAGCAGAGTTTGGAGGATGAGGTGTAGAAGGACTGTTACAGAGAGCAGAGTTAGAAGACTGAGGTTCAGAAGGACTGTTAGAGAAAGCAGAGTTTGGAAACTCGGGTGCAGAAGGACCGTTACAGAGAGCAAAGTTTGTAGACTGCGGTATAGAAGAACTGTTACAGAGAGCAGAGATTGGAGACTGGGGTCCAGAAGGTCTGTTACAGAGAGCACAGGTTGCAGACTGCGCTGCAGAAGGATTTGGAGAGCAGAGGATTCAGACTGAGGTGCAGAAGGACTGTTACAGAGGGCAGAGGTTGGAGACTGAGGTGTAGAAGAACTGTTACAAAGAACAGAGGTTGAAGACTGGGGTTCAGAATGACTGATACAGAAAGCAGAGTTTGGAGACTGGGGTGTAGAAAAACCTTTACAGAGAGCAGAGTTTGGAGACTCCGTTCCTGAAGGACTGTTGCA